>NC_042615.1:479464741-479646027 GCF_901001135.1 Rhinatrema bivittatum
TGTACTATGTCTGCTTGCCTAACTGCTGAAGCTGAATTTGTGTAACCCGTGCCCGTGATCCTACCCTGAAATGGAATCCTGAAACCATATGCAAAACCCTCCCACAACTGCTGAGCCTCCCTTCGCTTCGGGTATTTCTCCAGCCATTCCCCCATGGCGGATAGCCGCACCGGGGACGGCGCCTTACCCTCTATTCTACCGCTTCCCTTTACCATTACTCCCGGCTGAAAACCCCTGCCCCTTCTTTGGGCATTTCGCTGCCGAGTGTGGTGCTGCACATACAGCGCAAATGTGTTTGAACCGACAATCCTGAAAGGTGCACCCCGCCTTGTTAAAGCGCCAGCACACCTTACTGTTACCGCTGTCCCCCCAATGAGAACTACCCACGCCGGCCTGTCCGCCGGATGGCCTCGACGGTTTGCGTGCCGCCCCCGACTCCATAACCTTGCTAGTCATCTGACGCAGCCACAATCCCACATCCTGCGCTGCCCATGACAAGTTCTTATTATCCTCCATCCTGTCCCTGAACTTCTCATCGTAGTTCAGCCAACACCACCCTTGATACTCCTTGTATGCTTCCAAAATTGAGTCCGCATAACTCAGCATGGGGGCGTATTGCGAAGGGTCCTCCCTCCCGATTACACTAACCATCCTCAGGAATGCCCGTGTCCAGTTAGTGATATTTCTAGCTACCTTCACCTCATCCCCTTTCTGCTCCTCCTTCTTCCTTCCTTTCCTTTTCTCTGCTGCCCCCTTTCGGCCCTCTAATATCGTGAATATATCGATGTATTCATGCTTACGGATTTTGCTCCGTAATGCCTTTGACACGCTCTCCCACAGCTTGTCCATGTTCGGCATAGCTGTTGCGGTCGCCTTGGAGGCCCCCCAGTCACGAGCGGGGGAGGCCGCCGAACCCCCTGACGCCTCGCTCTCCTCCGACTCCTCCCCTGAGGATCGCCCCGATGAGCCGCTTTCGCGTCTCTTTCTTTTGGCCCTCTTGCCTTTTGTGTCGCCGGCCGATGCCGTCCTTCCATCCCTGGTTCCGGTCACCTCGTCACCCGCCTCTCGTGCTGCCACTGCGTCGCTTAGTGCCGCCCCGGTCTGTTCGTTGGCGATAGCGGCCTCGCCCCGAGTAGTCTCTCGCGCTGTGGCAACGTCTGTGTTACTCCCCGCCGCTGGGTCCTTCGCCGTTTCGCCTCTCGCTCCGCCGGCGGATGTCTGCGCGCCCGCGCTGGTTGCTTGTGCTGGTGCAGTGTACCATGGCGGTGGGACCTGCCACCAAGGCGGGTACATTTGTGCTTGCCATGCGTTGTAGCTGTAAGGGCCGCCCTCCTGCGTCCGCTGCGCCGATGCTGCCGCCTCCGCTCCAACCGGCCCCGTCGGGGGCCATGAGTGCCATCCCCACGGGGGAGCGCTGTACCGGCTGGCCTCTGGCTGCGTCTCGCTCACGCCTGCAACCTCTCCAGTTGCCTTCGGCTGCCGGTGCTGGTCCCTTCGCCGCTTTTCCGGCCTGCCTCTTGTTTCCTTTATTTGCTTGAGTTTGTTCCCACTCTCGGGCCTTGGCGGTGGTTGTCCTAAGACGTTTTCCGCGACGCCCTCCCGCCTCAACCTCCGGATCGTGTCCCGTCTCGGTCCCCGTCCGTGGTTCGGCCGCCTTCTGCTGTCGACTCCGACCCCTTGCTCGTCCTGGGGAATGGCCTGCTTTTCTTCCTCTTCCTGCCATCCCTGCTGCGCCGCGATTCGAAACTCCCGCTTGCTACAGTCTCACTTGCAAAATTTCACTGCAAAGGCTCGCTTGCAAAAGTCTCGCTTGCAAAAGTCTCGCTTGCAAAAGTCTCGCTGGTAAAATTTCCCTTGAGCTATAATTCCTCTGCTTTAAGAGTCCCACTCTGCTTTAAAGTCACTCGCTGCTTAGAAAGGTCTCCTTCGTCGTTAAAGTCACTCTCCGTTTAAAAGACCCCCCAGCTTTAAGAGTCTAACTACTCCCCGGTCCCGGGCCGCGACAAAGGTAAACGCAATACTCACAGTTCAGCTGCGGTGGGTCCCCCGCTGCTGTACCAGCTGCGGTTGTCCCTGCAGGGGGGGAGGGGGGGTCCTCAACTGCACGGATGTCCTCAAATGCACGGAGGCAGCTTTAATCCCGTCCGTGCACTGCAGGCTCTGGAGTGGCGTCCGCCAAGCGTGGTGCTGGTCTGGGCTGAAGCCCCGAAGATCCGTTCGTTCTCTCCCCTCGTTGTCTGTCCTCTGCCTCTCGCTGGCCTGCCACGTGTCTGCCGGGTGCTGGTGCTAGGCGCCTGGGCCGCAACGAACGCTCGCCGCTCTCACACTCTTTTTTTTTTTTTTTTAAATTTTATTAAAACTCGCGCCGGCCTGACTCCGCTCTAGTCTCGGCCCCCGTTGCGCCGCTCCGACCGTCTTGCGCTGCCCGATCGTCGGGATATTGCCCTCTAACGCCGCCGCTCTCGTGCAGGCCTCCCCGCCGCCGCTTTCCCCTCCGAACCGCGGGGTGCCGCTGAATTGCTGGATCGATCCGCAAGCGCGAGCGCTGGCCAGCCGAAAAGGCCTGGCCCAGCGCTTGCTCGGTATTTGAGGCCCGAGGTCTCGCGAGACCTCGGGCCGAGATTCTCGCACTGCTGTGTGCCGGCGCGGTGACGTCATCGCGCCCCGATGCCTGCCCCGGCCCTCCCAACGCGTCCGGCCCGCCGTGGCACTCCTCCCACCGCCGCCTGGACACCGAGCCCCGGGATGCGCACGGTAAGCCGCTCCCGGGGCGTGGAACCGGGGGGGGGGAAAGGTGGGAGGGGGGTCGACCGGCCGGCAAGCGCCATGTTAAGGGGTCCCTCCCCGCAGGCGCTTGTCGGTCCGTCATACTCTCTCACACAGCCATTCCCTGAATAAGTTGCTAAACCTTGTTGCTCCTGCTTTTTTCAATCAATCTCTTTTCTTGCTACTAGTGGGTTTTTTTTTTTATGCTTGTTTTGGTTTGAACTGCCTCTCTCATATTTGTAGTATCTTTGTGCGCTCATATTGAAAGCACATAATAATTCTTGCTAAATGACTATGGGCAAAAAACAGTTATATTAAAATCTTGGCTTTATTTCAAGCCGCATTGAAATAAATTCCACATAGGGACTTTCGTTTTTAGTTTTTATTTTATTTTTCCCATGAACTTCCCAGTGTTAATTACAACAAGAACAAAACAGAAGAAAGCAGTGAAAAAAAACAACTTGTCATTTTTCCAAGGTAAACATCATTTTTGTTCTTATTGCAATGAGCACTAATACATTTCAGGGAAAAATAAACTAAAAGCTGAAAAGGAAGTTTCCTAACTATAGAGCAGGAAATGCATAATAGGAAGACGGACATATCACATGGGTGTTTCATGTATGGCTCCCTTTTTTGGGGGCGGAGGGAGTTAGTAGGGGGGATGGTGGAATTATGAAAAAGCAGGAAAAATGCACACCAAGATGGAACACCTTGCCTGCCATGGAATTCCCATTAAACACACGTTTCATAAAGCTGAGGTTTTACTTTGTGATTGTTTGCCTGTGTTCTTGAAAGTACAACCCTTACAGTAAAAGGATCATTATAAAATGCTAATTTAATGGCTCATTGATCCGTAGTCCAATAACACTTGAACTTACATTTTTAACTTTAAAAAAAAAAAATCTTCTCAATCATTTTTTTTTTCACTCCCAAAAACAACTGAAACAATTATTAATACAGGTCAAAGACCCCTGGCAAGTAAATCAAATAATGCTCTCAACCCCAGGATTAGGTTTTTGAGGCTATTAGAACACATCAAAGAAAATGCTTTTGCACTAAGGAACCACAAGACTAGATTTGTGCAACACTTTCAGTTTGGATTTTCCCCTCCAAATAGGCTGCCTGCCAAAAGAAAATGGTATAGGGGTACAGATCACTTTTTGATTTACTTGAATGGAGGTTTTTCAGCCATGAATGAAGGCTCTCATGGTATTTCTGCCTCCAAACTCCGCTGTCACAAACAGCAGTGAAAGGCATTGGGGCAGTGTGAGGTGACTGCCTGGCAAACAAGACAAAAACAGCATGGAATTCAAAGACTATTAGTCGACCGAGAAAGAAAAGTATGAGAAAATTCTTCAACTGGAATCGGAGGTAATCTCAAATATTAACCTCTTTCAGAATGAAGTGACAAAAATCAACTTTAAATATGTACTGAATATGCAAATGCACTTGCACTACAGAAAAGCAGTAAAAACTAATGCATACCTTTCAAAAGATCTCTGGAAATTTCTGATAGAGTATCATCCGGGCTTTCCAGAATATTAAATAGCCAGTCGATAAACTGGGGTTAGGATGAAAAACAGTTATAATAAAAGTCAACAGACATTTCAAACCTTTTAGAAGTTACAATACCAACGCTGTACGACTGTACTTGACTCACAGTAAACTGAAGATATGCCAGCAGCCTAGTAAACTGCTTGATTTAAAAAAACAACAAAAACAAAACAAATATTATTTATAATGATGTAATATATTTCATTTGTTCTGCTGGTATTAGACAGCCCAAGAAGAAGAGGAGATGGGTTAAAAAGTATTAATAAAATCAAATTCACTTTTGCAGTTGTTTTTCAATATTCTTACATTCTATTCAATTTAAAGTGTATAACACAGAAGAGCTAAAATTATCCTCTGCATGTAATAACTCGGGCGTGAGAGAATTTTCTTTCCTACGCTGCTTTACTATTACTAATGTAAGAACATATGATATGACATAAGACATGTCAACTTATAACAAACACAAAAAAAACCCAGTAAATAATATCTGAGTGTTTGAATGGCTTTCCCATGTAATTTTATCACGTTAAAAAATGAGGAAAGATACAGCAAGAGAGGATATCTTCCATCCCAAGTCTGGTATTGCATCTGCTTACGTATGGCTAATGAGGGGACACAAAAAGTAAGGATGTGACAGTAAATGTACCTTTTTTTTTTTCCCCTTTTACCTTTTGTGTTTGTTCCTTCCAGGGCTCTTTAGACAGCAAGAGCTGCAGGCTACTGGGAAGAGCTGTTCTGTTCTCTTGTACCGACAGCACATTAATCCCATTCCGGCCAAAAAGTTCTGCTACTGGCAGCTCTTCATGTTGCTTTGGTAACCAGTTGGCCCTAACTCCAAGCAACAGAGGTCCGGCATGGTCAGCCCATGTAACCACAGAAGCTGCAAATATCCATAACAGGAAGTCTACAGTCTAAACAGAAAACATCATCAGTTTGGTGAAGTATAGCACAGTATTTTAAAACAGTTCAACTTAGGATCAGATTTAGCAAGGGTTTTCTCATAAATTAGACTCTTATCTTTCAGCAAAAAACACCATTTGACACCCTGTGGAATTTTGGTGCAAACCACTGAACTATCTTGCTTGATTTCTCTGATCTACTTTGAGACTACTACTCAGAAATAAATACAACTTTAAAATGTTACAGAACAAAAAAAAAACAAACAAACAGATGCTTTCATACTAGCCATGTTGGATTCACTACAATATTAAGGAGTATGACATGGAGTGTGAGGGAGTCTGTCTGTCTGTGTGTGTGTGAGAGATTTCCTGCATGTGTGTGTGTGCATACATGTGTGTGAGAGAGGTTGCTTGCCTGTGAGAGCGCTTGCCTGCCTGCAAGCGTGTGAAAATGTGTGTGTGAGAGTGAGATTACCTGCCTGCATTTCTGTGTGAGATGGAAAATGCTGCCTGCATGTGTGTGAGAGGTTAACTACCTGCCTGCATATATGTGTGTGTGTGTGTGTGTGTGTGAGATAGAGAGAGAATTGCCTGCCTGCATCTGTCTGTGTGAGAGGACGAGAGGTTGCCTGCGTGTGTGTGTGTGTGTGTGTGTGTGTGTGAAGCTGCCTACCTGCATACATGTGTGAGAGGTTGTCTGTCTGCATGAGAGTGTGAGAGGTTGCTTGCCTGCCTGCATATGTGTGAGAGAGACAGACTGTCTACCTACCTCTGTGTGTGTGAGGGAGAGAGGCTGCCTGCTTGCGAGTGTGTAAGGAGGAGGAAGGTTAATTTGTGCATATAAATTTATTGCACAATGAGTGTTGGGTGCATGCATTGTCATGTCGAGGTTACTCAAATTTTATTGGGTTTAGATTGTTTGGTTTCATAAATGGCAAAAAAATTCACTGTAATATGTAACTGCTCCTTGTCATCTTATGATATCTACTGCTCATGTATGTCATGTCTACTTAAATTAAAAAAAAAAAAAAAGAGGAAGGTCGCCTGCCTGTGTGTGGTGAGAGGTTGCCTGCCTGTCCGCCTGCATTTGAAAGTGCGGGTGTGAAAGGGAGAGAGGTTCCCTGCCTGCCTATATATATGTGAGAGAGGTTGCCTGCCTGCATGTGTGTGAGTGAGTGAAAGTCATTGCCTGCATGTGTGTTTTTGTGAGCGAGTGAGAAGTTGTCTGCCTGTCTATGAGAGAGAAGTTGCCTGTCTTCATGTCTGTGTGTTTATGTGAATGAGAGAGGGAGCCTGCAAGCCTGTGCGTGAGGGTGAGAGAGAGAGAAAAGAAAGTTTGTGTCGTCCCCCCCAACCCTATTAATCCTTGAAAAGTTCAGGGGGACTAGAAATCAGAGTGAGGGATTTTTCAATCCTTATTCGGTATTTTATAAGTTTGCTATTTAGAAATATTTTATTGCTTTTTGGAAAAATGTAAACATTTTTTTATTTGATTTCTCAATTACTGAATGTTATGGAATTCATCAGTTGTTTGGAAATCTTATTTTTATTAGTATGGTTTTATTATTATGATTGGTGTTTTATTGTTTTTTGTGGAATGGTGGTATTTGTTTCTCTATTATTGCACTGCACACAGAATTAGTTGTGGTTTCCAGTTCAGTTTTTGTCTGCACATTTCTGTTTCTGTTTCATGGTCTCTTTATTCTGAATTTGGTGAGGGTCTGTCTGTGTTCTGCACGTGTGACTGAGGTGAGGTATTCTAATTACATATAATTTTGTGCAGAGATCAATAACAGATTGGCTCCTTCTGTTTTCCCTACAGGTGTTTAGAACATGGGGTAATATTTTTAGTGTCACCTTTTCATAGGTAGGATTGTTACAGTCTGAGTGCTGGTATTTAAGTGCTGCTTTTGGTATGGGAGATTTTCTATATTATAATTCAGTTTACTCATGGCTTTCTGAGGGCCAAGCCCACACCTAACACATATCACAATAGGCTTAATACCACCTGGTTTCCAAGTGTCTTTTGCAGGGTTTTACCACAGCAGCGCATGTAGTTCCGAAAAACATAATGGTACCAGCCATGGTATCATTTTTACATACCAGCAGGCAGGGCAGGAGCACCTGAGGATCACTCCTCCTCATTTACGTATTTTGGACCGGCAGATGGGGTAAGATAGTTCAGGGAGCTGTGTCAATTTTGAAAGTTTGATCACTTGAGGCAGTAGGGCTTCTTTTTTTTTTTTAGTGGGAAGGAGGGGGACTGGGACAGTGTGGAAGACTGACAGAGAAGACTGGAGGAAATAAAACAGAACAAAGAAGGAGGCAGCACAATAATTGTTCACACAGGGCAGCAAAAAAATGCTAGCAGTGGACTTGGTTCTAACCTGTTTAACTTTTCTTCATAGGGGAGCCATTTCATCTCTTTTTTTTTTTTTTGCCCTTCTCTGCACCTTTTCTAATTCTGCTTTATCTTTTTTAAGATGGGTCAATCAGACCTGCACACAATACTCAAGGTGTAGTCACACCATTGATTTATATAGAAATATTATGATACACTCAGTTTTATTCTCCATTTCTTTCTGAATAATACATATTCTATTTTCAATATTATATTATGTTATTAAAACAGAGAAAAATCACATCAGATAAAGTCCACAAGGCATCCATTCTATCTATTTTTACTCTATTTTCCTAATGAATAAACATGAACTTATGAGATTACCATGTGTATATCCCTAATTTTTGTCTGTCATAAGTTACCTTATTGGGTCAGACTAAGGGTCCATCAAAGCCCAGCATCCTGTTCCCAACAATGGCCAAGTCAGGAAGTAGCTAGCAAGTATCCAAACATTAACTAGATCCCAGGCTACTGATGCCAGTAATAAGCAGTGGCTATTTCCTAAATCAACATTAACAACAACAGTTTATGGGCTTCTTCCCCAGGAACTTATCCAAACCTTTTTTAAACTCATCTACAGTGATTGCCTTAACCAAATCCTCTGGAAATGTTTTCCAGAGCTTAATTGTGTGTTGAGTGAAAAAGAATTTTCTCTGATTTGTTTTAAATGTACTACTTGCTAACTTCATGGAGTGCCCCCCTGTCCTTGTATTATCTGAAAGCGTAAATAACCGATTCATATTTACCCATTCAAGTCTTTTCATGATTTTAAAGACCTCTATCATATCTTCCTTTAGCCATCTTTTCTCCAAACTGAACAGCTCTAACCTCTTTAATCTTTTTTCATAAGGAAGCCATTCTATGCTCTTTATCATTTTGGTCACCTTTCTCTGTATCTTCTCCAGTGCAACTATATCTTTTTTGAGATGCGGCGACCAGAATTGCACACAGTATTCAAGGAGCGGTCTCACCATGGAGCAATACAGAGGCATTATGACATTCTCCGTTTTATTTACCATTCCCTCCTTAATAATTCCTAACATTGTTTGCTTTTTTTGACTGCTGTGTCATGCTGAGCTGATGATTTCACTGTATTATAGAGATGTGAATCGTGTCCTCGATCGTCTTAACGATCGATTTCGGCTGGGAGGGGGAGGGAATCGTATTGTTGCCGTTTGGGGGGGTAAAATATCGTGAAAAATCGTTAAATCGTGAGCCGGCACATTAAAACCTCCTAAAACCCACCCCCGACCCTTTAAATTAAATCTCCCACCCTCCCCAACCCCCCCCAAATGACTTAAATAACCTGGTGTCCCGCGGCGGTCCGGAACGGCAGCGGTCCGGAACGGGCTCCTGCTATTGAATCTTGTTGTCTTCAGCCGGCGCCATTTTCCAAAATGGCGCCGAAAAATGGCGGCGGCCATAGAACAACACGATTCCACGGCAGGAGGTCCTTCCGGACCCCCGCTGGACTTTTGGCAAGTCTTGTGGGGGTCAGGAGGCCCCCCCCAAGCTGGCCAAAAGTTCCTGGAGGTCCAGCGGGGGTCAGGGAGCGATTTCCCGCCGCGAATCGTTTTCCGTACGGAAAATGGCGCCGGCAGGAGATCGACTGCAGGAGGTCGTTCAGCGAGGGTTCCGGCGCCTCGCTGAACGACCTCCTGCAGTCGATCTCCTGCCGGCGCCATTTTCCGTACGGATAACGATTCGCGGCGGGAAATCGTTCCCTGACCCCCGCTGGACCTCCAGGAACTTTTGGCCAGCTTGGGGGGGCCTCCTGACCCCCACAAGACTTGCCAAAAGTCCAGCGGGGGTCCGGAAGGACCTCCTGCCGTGGAATCGTGTTGTTCTATGGCCGCCGCCATTTTTCGGCGCCATTTTGGAAAATGGCGCCGGCTGAAGACAACAAGATTCAATAGCAGGAGCCCGTTCCGGACCGCTGCCGTTCCGGACCGCCGCTGGACACCCAGGTTATTTAAGTCATTTGGGGGGGGGTTCGGGAGGGTGGGAGATTTAATTTAAAGGGTCGGGGGTGGGTTTTAGGGGGTTTTAGTGTGCCGGCTCACGATTCTAACGATTTATAACGATAAATCGTTAGAATCTCTATTGTATTGTGTTCCATAACGGTTTAAGACGATATTAAAATTATCGGACGATAATTTTAATCGTCGAAAAACGATTCACATCCCTACTGTATTATCCACCATGATGCCTAGCTCTTTTTCCTGGGTGGTAATTTCTAACCTGTAACCTAACATTGTATAACTACAGCTTAAGTTATTTTTCCCTATATGCATCACCTTGCAGTTGTCTACATTAAATTTCATCTGCCATTTGGATGCCAAAATCATCTTCTGCCATGACTCGGATTCAAACTGAGGTTGCTGCAACCACAACGCAGAATACTAACCACTATAGGATCATGGCCATCTACTTGCCGTGATCCTATAGTGGCCTGATCCACACCAGATTTTCAGTACATTTTAGAGGGTCCAAAGGTATCCTGACAGAGGTATTATTGTTAATCCACATATTGATGTGTGAGTTCTAGAAAATAGGTTCCATCAGTTCTGCATGGAATGTCCTATTCTTATTTTTTTGCATCCCTGTAGACCCTACTGTTGCGATGCTGCCCACAGCCGGAGCTACGGGCAGCCTCTTACCTCCCTTCAGCCAGCCGGCCTGACACCCGACGCCATCTTCTGCATGGCGGGCCTTGCTGCCATGCTCCCATGTGGCAGGAGGCCGCCACCAACTTCTTCTCCGCGCCAGGGAGCCGCGGACTTCTGCCTGCTCTCTGCAGTTGGAGGCCACCCATGTGGACTCTTCGCAGCAGGAGTCGCCGGCGTCGTCCTCCTCTTCTGCGGCCGAGAGGCCGCCCTGAAGCTTCCCTTCTCGGCCCGGAGGCAGCTGCTGTCCTTGTGGCCTGGAGGCCGCTGCCATCTCTGCCGCTGACGTCACCATCTTCTTCTGTGGCCGAGAGGCTGCTCCGGAGCTCCTCTTCGCAGCCCAGAGGCCACCACCGGCGTTTCCTTGTGGCAGGAGCTGCCCTCGGTCCTTCTTCATGCGGCAGGGAAGCCACCTGCCATGCTGGGGCCTGCTTTGCGGCCTGCTCCGGCTCCTGCTTCTCAGCCGTGAGGGCATCACTGTCCAAGGTCCTGCACTTCCTGTTTCCTTCTCTTTAGGTGCGGGGCCGTGCCTCTCTTCCTGTTTTAAAGGGCCAGTGAAGGAGTGGCCCGTCTGTGACATCACCATGGGAGTCGCCTCTTCAGCTCTACAAAAGGGCTCACTCGTCATTCCTCCTTCGCAAGGAGCTAGTCTTCTCTAGGAATTCTCTGCATTCCTGCTCCTGCTTGGCTTTCCTTTGTCTTCATGGGATCCCTCGTTGTTGTCATCTGTTCCTGGTCTCTGCTGATGTCTCGTATGTCCTGATGTTCAGTGTTCCAGTCTTGATGTCCTGATGTCCGTCCTGTCTAGCTTCTTTCAAGGCTCCACGCTGTTCCCGTCCCTGCGTGGTCCACAATCAGCCCGGCTGGGTTGAGTAGGATGCGCAGCGGCCCAGTGGTCGGCGACCACCCCCGCTGGGGTGTGGAGGGCGCTGGTGGGTCTTTCTATCCGTCGGAGCCGAGGATCTTCCATGTCCCTTCCAGCCACCTCCAGGGTCTGGAGTCATCTAGATGTCCTGCTTCGCTCTTCCCGGCTGCCCCTCGTTGAGTGTCCTGGGAGTCTGTCGTGGATGTCCTGAACCTTCACCTTGGAGGCCTGATTTTTAACTTTCCTCCAATGTCTTGGTCTCCGGCTATGCCTAGTCTTCGGCGGACTGTGCTCCAGTGGATAGCCTGAGGGTCATTCTAGCCACTGAAGCCTCCTTTCCGGCTGAGGGTGTTAGAGTGCTATCCGGATTCCACTCCATCCTGAGTTTTATTACATGATTTTAGCTTGTCTTGTCTTCAGTACCTGAGTCTTATCCACATTTCGTCTGAGTCTGGTTGTCGTCATCGTCTGAGTCTTGTCTTCGACATCACCAGAGTCTTCATCTTCAGTTCGTGTCTTCGCCCTTCCTTCCTGTCCGGCCTGCTGCCTTTGCCATTACCCAGCGGCAGGTCCGAAAGGGCTTGGAGTGGTCGGAGGACTCCTCAGAGACCAACCTTGCGTGGTTGGCCTCACCGAGGCCGTGCAAGTCGGCAGGGGCCTGGGCTACCAGTCTCCAACCAGAGGAGAACCTGTCTTCACTGCCTCAGTGCTTCCTTGGAGCTCCTCTCCTGGTTCGCCGAGGTCCAAGGGCACACTTCTTCCGGAATCGGGAGCACCCCCTAGCGCTCCCTCCTACTTATTCTCTAATCTTATTCTTGCCTCCCTGCCCCTAGTGATCCTCTGTGCCTGTCTTATGCCTCTCCAAATTCCAGTACTGATTTTAGCTCTTCAACCTCCTCTGGGAAATGTCCATGCATTCAGCACCCATTTTGTGAAAAAATTGCTTCTTTATATTATTTATCCAGTCTCAGCATCATAACCCCTTGCTCCAGACCTTATTCAATGAAAAATACTTTACTTTTGCACTTTATAACTTAGGTATCTGAAAGTCTCCACTCTATTGTATCCCTTTGCTTCCTCCTCTCTTTCATGGATACGTTTCCTTTAGTCTCATTCTCACAGGTTTCCAGAAACAGACACAATTCTCAAGTTGAGAGCCCATCAACAATATATAGATGTATTGCTCACATATTGTCTACTGGCTTGTCACAATGTTTGGCAACCTGAAGCTTATCAGATATGATGTCTGTCCTGCTTTCTGCTCATCATTACTTCAACACTTATGTACTGCTCATCTAGATTTTTGCACCCTAAATGCAATATTGAACTTTATTGCATTAAATAGCTTCAACCACTACTCAAGAATTTTTTTTTTTTTAAGACTGTCCCTTTTTACCTTCATTTCCCGTCCCTCTGCATCATTTTGACAAAACCCTGACTAGATTTGATACCAGTGCTAATGCTATGGTAATCTGCTGGCCATTCTTTTCTCCCTGGTGTGAACTCTGTTTACCAATACCCATCAAAACGGATCACTCAACCAGTTTCTAATCCATTTTACGTCCTTGAGACCTACTCTCATATAGCACAGCTAGCATAAGTCTCCTGTGTGGAGAGAAGACAAAGGGCCTTACTCAAATATAAGTGGACTATATCTAACACTCTCCCCAGTCAAGTGGTCAAAAGTTACAAAATTTGTTTTGCAAAATATACCTTTTTCAAATCCACGTTTTCTACCAATATGGATTTGTAAGCCACATTTCTAATATGGCCCATTAATTCCAATAGCCACTCCATTCTCTTCAGCACTCCTACAAAGAAAAATACAACATGTTATATAACTGCTTTATTTCAAACGTTTCAGCAATAAATAAGAACATCTGCTGAATGCACAATCTGCAGATTTATCTATCATTTTTAAATTTATTTATTTATTTTATTTAAAGTTTTTTATATATTGGCATTCATGAATCAATCACATCATGCTGGTTTACATAGAACAAGGGGGTGCAAAAAACAATAGCAACTGGAACCTGTGCGAGGGGAAAAAAAATGCAGTTACAAAGAACAAGGGCGATCAGACTGGGAGAAGAGAGAAAGAAAGACTAAAGGAGTTTAACATTATATGGAATTATTTACAAAGAACCGAAATGGCTGTATTATGAATGTTTTGGGTGTGGGGGGGGGGGGAAGGTTAGGATGAGTCCGGAAATGCTTGATTGAATAGCCAAGTCTTAAGTCTTTTTCGGAAGGTTGGGAGGCAGGGCTCCTGTCGGAGGTCAGATGGAATGGAGTTCCAGAGTGATGGTCTCGCTGTTGAGAATGCCCGATCTCTTAGAGTTATATGCCGCATGGTTTTTGCATGTGGTACTTGGAGGGAACCTCTGTATGCTTCTCTGGTTGGTCTAGTAGAGTTATGTTGCCTTAAAGGGAATTGTAGGTCTAAAGGAGCATGGTGATGGATGGCTTTATATATGATAGTGATGGACTTGAAGATGATTCTGAAGTGGATTGGTAGCCAGTGTAGGTTTTTTAGGATTGGTGATATGTGGTCTATTCTCCTAGAGTTGGTAAGAATTCTTGCTGCCGCGTTTTGGACCATCTGTAGCAGTTTGGTGTGAGAAGATGGGAGACCTAGTAAGATAGAGTTGCAGTAGTCTAACTTAGAGAAGATAATTGCCTGTAGAATCGTTCTGAAATCTTGAGAGTGGAAGAGAGGTTTTATCCTTTTCAGCACTTGGAGTTTATAGAAACAGTCCTTAGTTGTGCGGTTGACAAATTATTTTAGGTTCAACCGGTTATCAATTATCACTCCTAAGTCTCGCTTGGGTGGAGAGAGGATTGGCAGAAGGCGTAGTAGTGGTGATGCCATTTTCTGGTGAGATTAGAAGGTCATGAGAGGTCTTGAACGAGTAGATGTGACTCGGTTATTTACACTTTCGAATAATAGAAGGACTAGGGGGCATTCCATGAAGTTAGCAAGTAACACATTTAAGACTAATCGGAGAAAATTCTTTTTCACTCAACGCACAATAAAGCTCTGGAATTTGTTGCCAGAGAAGGTAGTTAGTGCAGTTAGTGTAGCTGGGTTCAAAAAAGGTTTGGATAAGTTCTTGGAGGAGAAGTCCATTAATGGCTATTAATCAATTATACTTAGGGAATAGCCACTGCTATTAATTGCATCAGTAGCATGGGTTCTTCTTAGTGTTTGGGTAATTGCCAGGTTCTTGTGGCCTGGTTTTTGGCCTCTGTTGGAAACAGGATGCTGGGCTTGATGGACCCTTGGTCTGTCCCAGCATGGCAATTTCTTATGTTCTTATGTTCTTATGAGGTGTTTAATATAAGGTTTAGGCTGGCAAGGAGGTTGTTGATTTCTTGGAGGAGGGTTTCCCAATGATCAAGAGTTTTGGAGAAGGATTCTTTGAAGGGGATCACAATCTGGATGTCATCAGCATATATGAAATGTTTCAGTTTTAAGTTGGTTAGGAGCTGGCATAGAGGGAGAAGGTAAATGTTAAAGAGCGTGGGGGATAGGGAGGATCCCTGAGGGACTCCAGCCGGAGAGTCGTGGCATAAATAGTTGCTGCTGCATAATTCTTACCAACCTCAACATGCAACCAGCTTGATATCCACTCAGTTAGTCCTCAACAATTTGTTCTAATGTCAACCATTTTTGTCCAGTTGCACTTTCTTTTGTTGGTGACTCCAGTATTTTTAGCTCCTGATAATCTAACATAGCCAAGTTACCAAATAAATCAAACAATTTCTAGTAAAATTCTTAAAAATAAATCTTCAGCATAGCACAGAAATCACTGATAGAATGTGCTATATCTGACCAACAAAAAATAAAGCTCTGAATTATGAGAATTCCATACCTCACTAGTTACTGTTTCATCCAGAAGACAGTGGAATATTTTCCACCAGAATATTAAAGGCAGCAAGCATATTGCAATGAATAGTAGGGATGTGCATTCATTTCATTTGTTTCGGAGTTATGCATGTAACTCACATACTTTATGGTACACGCATAACAAATAGTACAGATGCACTTTTAATAATTCGAGTTATGCGCACAGTAATCCATTTTTTTACGAGTGCACTATAAAGGCTGCAAGTTACATACATAACTCTGAAATGCATGAAACAAATGCACATTCCTAATGCATAGTCCATTCCTTATATACAAACCAGTTTTTTTTTTCCAAAATAATGTTTATTAACCGGAAGACGATACACTCACATGGGAGAACAATAGCATATGCAACATAGAAAACAGCGTACAATACAAGCGTTGTACACAAATGTTCGGTCTAACAACCGATCCCAACGTATTCCCTGGTTTTCTCTTTTTTTTTCCCCTCCATCCAATCTTAGCCCAATCATCCCCTCCCCGCAGAAACAACTCCAAAGCATTCCCATTCATACCTCATGCATACCACATACAAACCTCCCTTCCCCACCCCCTATCCCACGGAACCTCAGTTAAGACCATATGGGCTTATATCCAGTGTTACTGAGCTCAGTTTGTAAAGCAAGAGGAAACAGGGCATAACATGCATTCCAACAAGCATTATATATCTTGTCCGGTTTTCTCTTGCCCAAGCGGAAGTCCATATATTCCATCTGTAGTAAAGAGGCCATCCTGCCAAACCACGCATCAACTGAAGGTTGTGCCAAGGAATCGGTCCAGAGAGCCAGTATGGTGCGGCATGCCAACATAACCGCTAGACGTTCAAATATTGCTCTAGAACGTGTACCAGGAACCTGATCAGTCTGTTGATGAGCCAGTAAAAGGCGACCCACAGGAGAAATGACAGTACTAGTACTTTTAATCACGTCAAGAACTGATTTCCAAAAAAGCTCCACGCGTGGGCACGCCAACAAAGGATGGTATAAATTGCCCTCAGCTGCACCACACCAGCTACATAGAGGAGACTGCGTAAGCTTCATATGATCCCGGCGAACATCATCACAGTATATATTATGAAGAATTTTAAATTGGACCTCCCGGAGCTCCACGTCAGGCAGCAACTGGTAAAGAGCTGTAAAACAGCTCTTCAAGTAATTCGGGGTCATTGGGGAGTCCAACAAGGCAGTCCAGCGAGTCGTAAGATGTTGCAATCGGCCTGGGTGACCCAGTGATTGACTGAGTTTTTTCCAACCAGCAATTGTATTCTTGAGGCAGGTAATGTCAAAAACCTTGGTAGCAAACGCCGTTTCCGCTGCCAGGCCCTCTATAGACCATGCAAGGGACTGGATATAATGACAGGCTTGCAGGTACGCATAAAAGTACTTAGTAGGCAGTTGAAACATACGGGCCAGAGTAGCAAAATCTTGGATAACGTGGGAGTCCGGTTCTAACAAATGAAATATGTATACCATCTCATCAGCCCAAGCCTGGAAGACCGCCCTGTCCCGCCCCGGCACAAAACTTGCATTCCCCACAAAAGGCAAAAAAAGGGAGGCTATACCCCGCAAGCCCCATTGTCTCTGCAACCATTGCCAGGCTTGGATACAAGGTTGTAAAAATATTCTGGGGTAGGTCAGATTACTCCGTAACCCTGGGCGCAGCTGAATAAATACTTAAAGGGGAGCTAGGTTGAGACATCTTATTTAACATTCCTGGGGCACAATAGCAGTAGGTCTCCGTAATCCACTCACCCACATACCACAACTGACATGCCACATTATAAAGTCTGAAATCCGGCAAATTAAGCCCTCCCTGCTCCCAGGGCCAGTCTAAGATGGTATAAGCCAATCGAGCCCATTTCCCCTTCCACAAGAACTTTTGTAAACGAGTACGCAATTGTTGAAGATCCCCGGCTTTCAACCAACAGGGAATCATGTGCAGCAAATAAAGAAGTCGGGGTATTAGCACCATTTTAATAAGGGCACTCCTACCAAGTAGGGAAAGTGGCAATGGGGTCCAAAGCTGCAGCGGCACCCGAAGCTTAAGGAGACATGGGGCAATATTCAGCTTGTAGAGTCGTTCCAGCTATTGGGGTACTCATATACCCAGATATTTTATCTTGTCAGGGGCCCACTGATCAAAAAGGTGAATAATATTAGGCACACTGGTGGCGGACATCCCACAAACAAAAGGATGTCATCCGCAAATAACGCAGTCTTCAAAGGGTGGCCATTTACACTAATCCCAGTGAACCCTGGATCGCCTTGCAGCCGGATAGCCAGGGGTTCTAAGGCCAACACAAATAGCAATAGGGAAAGGGGACATCCGTGCCGGAGTCCGCAATATAAAGGAAAAGAGTCGGTAGGCTCCCCATTAAGCAGAATAGAGGCGCTAGGGTTACGATAAAGAGCCTTCAACCATTGGATATAAGCCCCTGAGAAGCCGTAACATTGCAGGGCCCAGACATATATTCCCAGGATAAGGCATCAAAGGCCTTTTCCGCATCTAAACTCAAAACCAATGCCTCCACTGTCAATTGATAGCTTAAGACCGCTAGCAATCGCTGGACATTACAAACCCTTTGCCGCCCTTTGACAAACCCCGTCTGATCATTATGAATAAGGACAGCTGCCAGGATTTTTACATCTACATTTAGTAAGGAAATGGGTCTATAAGAACCCACGTCCAAGGGGTCTTTTCCTGGTTTTGGGAGAACAACAATGACAGACCGATTGGATGTCTCAGCAATACGGTAAGTGAGCAAAAGGTCAGCATAGTATTTCTGCATCGGGGACAGAATTGTAAATTTCAGTATCTTGTAAAATTTGGAACTTAATCCATCTTGGCCTGCGGCCTTCCCCAATTTAAGCTTGTGGATGACAGCGTGGATTTCCCCCTCAGTGATGGGGCTGTTCAATGCAGTAACCTGGTCAATAGTTTACGAGGGCCACGAGATCCCTTGAAAAAGGGACTCAGCTACATCGGCGTCCATAGGCTTAGAGCCATATAGAGACATATAATATTCCCGGAACCTATGTGCGATGTCCATGGGAGTACTCAAGTGGTCTCTCTGGCTATTTCGGATCCCTGTTACGGCTGCCCATTGGCCCCTAGGCCTAATAAGGTGGGTCATCAGTCTACCTGCCCTGTTCCCCTGTTTATATAAGTGGTACGATAGTAGCGAAGCGATTTAGATGCCCTTTGGTGAAGTAAGCCATTGAGAGCAGCCCTAGCCCTATCAGCCACCGCCTTGGACTCCCTAGTCAAGGATGTCATGTGTTGTTGCTGAGCATGTTTAAGAACAGCAGTTAACCTCAAAATTTCAGCATTGCATTTTTTTATTTGCCCTGGCCACATATGCTATTATTGCACCTCGCATTATGACCTTACTGGCCTCCCACACGGTCGCTGCACTCATATCTGGGGTTGCATTATATTTTAAGTATTCCAACCATTGAGTTTGCAAATAATTATGGAATACTTTGTCCAGATATAAATCTGGACGCATGCACCAGGAGAATGGAGGGCGAGCCCGGGAGCCTCAGTTTATGGTTACCGTCGATAGAAATAGTGCCATTACTGGCCTCCGTCACCCTCGGGAAACAACTGTCCGATACCAGCAAGTAATCCAACCTGGAATAAGACTGGTGGGGGTTAGAAAAAAATGTAAAGTCAGAGTCTCCGGGATGCAATACCCGCCAAATGTCTATTAATTGCAATTCATCACATAACAGATTGACTCCTTTACTCCTGTCCTGATTATGCACAGGCTTGGGGGGGTCTGATGTCTAGCTGCTTATTCGCAACTATGTTAAAGTCCCCCCCCCAATTACCAAACGACAGGCAGAGAACTCAGCCAGCCGACTCACCAAGGAAGCAAAAAACAGAGGAGAATATACATTTGGAGCATAAATATTACACAGTACCATTTTCTGATCATGTAATGTACCTACGACAATCATGTATCTTCTCTCTGGGTCCTGGTATGTTTGCGTCAGCTGAAATGGTAAATTTTTATGGATGAGAATGGCGACCCCACGCTGCCTCGAACTGATTGAGGAATAACAGCAGTGGCCCACCCAGTCTCCCTGTAATTTAGCGTGTTCCTTATCTGTAAGATGCGTTTCCTGCAAGAATACCACCTGGGCTCACATGCGCTTAAACATTGTGAATAACCTCTTTCGCTTAATCGGGGAGTGGACCCCATCCACATTCAGCGAGACAATTTAAATCTGTGCCATACCATGAACCCAGGTCACATAAAAGGATGACATTATTCACATTTAGACTTCCAAAGCCCCCCACAGCCTGGGTCTTAGAAAGCAGCTTGGCATATATTAAAACAGCCAGAAATACAAGACTTCCTGCACACAGAAAAGAGGTTTCCCCTCCCTTCTAGTCTGCCTCTCACTCACACACACAAACCACAGCCATACCCACACATACCCCACACAGTCCAAATACATCCAAACCCAGAACTCCTTGCTCCTCAAGAGGCACAAAGTACCCAGCGTCCCTGCAGGGCACACTGGCTTTCCTCTGCCCCCCCCCCCCCTTTGTATCGCTCCCATCCATCCCCACCCCCCCCCCCCCACCTGCATGTAACATATAACTTCAAGTAATTAGAACAGATTAAAGAGAACTTGGTAATTGAAACAGCCAACAGAGTCAGCCCCCGGACAGCAGAAAAAGGAAAAATAAAAAGTTAGATAACAGAGGCAATGTAGAGCAACAACTCATCCCTCTAGAAAGGGCCAAAAAACAGTCAGTTAAGTGTTCTGTTGGCAGGACAGCAAAAACTGAGGCGCTGGCATAAACAAATCAGGACACCTCTGCCCTTCAAGTAACATTGCCAGGCTCTAGCGAGGATATAAAGGAATTGGCGTCTTCTTTTTTGCAAAAGAAAAGGACAGTACCATTGTGTTGAACTCGTAGCTTCGCAGGAAAAAAGTAAGGCAAACAGTACCCCCCGTTTGTGTAACTCAGTGCAGGCAGGGGACAGGGCTTTCCGTTGAGCAGATACCGCGGCGGAGAAATCGTGGAACAACAGGATCTTGTGCCCCTGGTACTCCACCCCCGAGTGCTGCCTAAATGCTCGCATAAGCTGAATCTTGTGAGACCAGTTCTGAATTCTGGCCATCACGGGCCGTGGTTTACTAGCATCGGCTCTAGGCGGCCCCAGTCTGTGCACTCTTTCACAGCGCAGGCGGCCAGTGATCAACGTCAGGCCCAACTGGCTGGGCAGCCAAGTTTCAATAAGATCATATAGTTCTTGGTCTGGTACGGATTCAAGAAGGCCAATAATTTTTAAATTGTTTCGGCGGTTCCTATTCTCTTGATCTTCCAACCGATCTAGCAAAGAAAAATTCTGCGTAGAGAGCGCTTGTACTTGCCTTTCTGCTGCTTGCAGCCTGTCTTCCTGATCAGACAGCCTATGCTCCGCTTCATCCAGCCTCTTTGCCTGCCCCTCAACAGCATTTACAACATTTTCGATGGAGGTTTGAATTTTAAGGAGCCTGATATCTTAAGCAGGGCCTCCTCAGAGACCTCTGCTACCGGAGCTGTATGATCTCCCGCGGCCACGGCTGCCATCTTGGCCACACTATAAGAATGACATGATTGCGCCGATCTCTGGCGCATTACGGGCCCCTGAGCACTCAGTTCCGCCTCAAAATGTGTCCTCTGCACCCCCCGTGAGTTTAAAGTCCAGATGCCAAAGAAGGTAGGAAGGATGACAGCGGATTCGAAGGGAGGGAGGCTGGCCCGGATCGCTGGCACTGCGGGGGGGATGGTGCCTTTTTTTGCTCCTTACCGGTCCCAGAAGCCTCGTTTTCGCTGCAAATCACGGTGAAACGGCAGCCCCAACCAGTCTGCACAGTCTCCCATCAAAAAAGAAGGGGGATCATATTTTTCCCAGGGAGGATGGCGTCCGATGGAGGGGGGAGGGGGCCCAGAGCGAGCTGGCTATGCTGTCGACCCCGGTGACGTCATCCCGAAAGTCCCAAACCAGTTTTATTTAAATGGAATATACTTGGATGGCTAAATGGCACGCTGGTCTGCCCAAAGTTTATTTCCCCATGCAATTTTTGTTTATATCCTGTGTGTTTTCCTCTCTTATGATCTTATAGGGCAATTTTCAAAGGAATTATCTTCAGGTAAATGGGTATTTACCTGTGAAGGAAGCCCCTTTCAAAATGAGCCTCCCTTCTCCCGCCCCAACCCAGTGTGGGGAAAAAAGGATGCAGGTTGGGGCCGGAGCCATCCTAGCAAAGAATGCATGGAGAGTTTATTTTTTAACTCCATCTGCATGCTTCTCGGCAGGGAATTTGGACTTGCAAACTTTGCAGTTAGATATCCAGCAGTCCCTGTTGCACATGACATTTTCACAGGGAAGCTACATTGGGGCTCATCATCCAGAGGGGATTTCCTATTTCTATAAATTGCCGGGTGAGAGAGAAAGCTAATACCAGAACTTTATACATACATCATAGAACCCCCTTCCCCCCACCCTAACTCACACACTTCCTTTTGATTCACCAGACGTTGTTGGGAAACTAATTCCTCTGAATAAGCTTGTTGCTTATTTCTGCAGCAGTCACATATAAAACAGTTTATGTGCAAGACAGTATTAATTATCCATCTCAGATAAAATATATTAGTGCTCACCGGAGTCACATAAGAACATAAGAAATTGCCATGCTGGGTCAGACCAAGGGTCCATCAAGCCCAGCATCCTGTCTCCAACATAATCTTCAAGTCAGAAGTGCAACCTCAAGCTTCATTCTTACTCTGGGATTAATGGTCATCCAGCTATTACATTTAATGGTCATTATTAAAAGTATCAATAGCTATTACTATTAATGGTCATCCAGCTATTACAGTAAATAACTTTATTCTAATGACTAATTTGGTCTATAGAATGATTCTGTAAATAACTATATTCTGGTTTCTTGTTATGTTAAGATATGCATTTATTGATTATATGCGTTCTACTTATTTTATTTTATCTTATTATATGCTTAATGTATTATCTCATTGTTTCATGTTCTATGTAAGGCCTAGGGCACCCATGTAAAGCCTATAGAGTCTCTCTGTTAAATGTAAACCGAAGTGATTTGTATCTGATACAGGAACTCCGGTATATAAAAATCAAAAATAATAATAATAATAATAATTACTTCCAGATGGGGAAAAAAATAAATAAAGTGACTAGACAGAGCATGTTGGGTTGCATGCTCCACTGATGGTAGATTGAGTTTATCAACCCAGAAGCTCACAGCGAGATCTAAGGTCTTACAGACTGGCTGTATAAACCGAGTCAATGACTTCAGCCCTTTTCATGATGGAGAGGCATCTGTGTTACAAAATATGATATCATCATCATAAATCAAAGAGAAGGAGCTCTGCTCCAGGACCAGTTCACACATGGGCAAATCGGGTAACACAAAACAAAGTCTGTGTGTGGCAGAGGTGGGTACAATATCAGAGCTGTTAAAAAATAGGCTATATTAAATTGCTGCTTGTACAAAATCTAAGTTAGAAGCATAAAAGCATGGTCAGAAAAAAAACATACATTAAACCCCTTAAGATCAATGCTGCTTAGCATCTAATAAAGGCACCCGTGATAATTATAGGTTTCTATGAAATGTACAGGTGTTTGGCTCCAAAGGGCTGGATACTCTGCAGGTTATAATCTTTTTCACTGGATCTACATCATAATTATCCAAAGATGATGATACATATTAGCTTTCAAGACCATACATAGGTCTCCAATAAAAATTAAGGGACCTGGGTGTGGTCCTTGAAGGCCCAAGTGCATTACCATCTTTGCACAATTGTTACCTTGGTTCAATAAAAAGACATCCAAACCTTCAAGGAATCCAGGATGTATACAGCTGCTAGAACTTTGTACATTCTAAAAGGGATACTGGGGGATAGCCAAGAAAATATTCTAACATGTGCTAGAATTCTTTGGAGGTTCTATGTACTGTAAAAACAGGGATACTGGAGATGCAAATACTGCTGGGCCCCAAGGAAAGTTCATATCTGAAATGTTGGGATAGCTGAAAAAATCTGGAGAAGAAAGAAAGCAAACACCCCTCAATCAAAGTGTTCTCAGATCTGAGCCTTACAAGCGAATTCACATCAGTGAGCCAAATGGCAGCCAGCTCCTCTACATTAGCTGGAAGTAATAATGTAGGGATGGAATGCCACAACCACTTAATGTATAGCAGATGCTTATTACTAGTTCTAAGACAGACATGCAGGCAGCAAAGAAGAGGGGTGAATATCTTCATCTATTTTGCTGTGTTCTCACCTGTATTTTCGTGACTTATGAGCCGTGCTTGGTAAAAAGCTTGCATCATCATCCAAACAACAGTTCCTTTCTGGCTACACGCAGCTGCAACACGGATGACATCATTCAAACACAGCAAGGGAACACGGCCTTGAGAAACCAAGTACACTCTCAGGAAAGTGGCCTTCTCAATATTGTCCTACAAAGCCAAAACACCTTACATGAACAAAGGACAAGATTCTAAAGATACAGAAATTGAAGTTGATCTGTAAATATAAGGAGCCATCAAATATCTTATAATCACAATTATTGTGATGGTAAAATGTTAGTTTTATTTGCTAATTGACACAATATGGTCATCAACAAACATTCCAATTCACATACAGCAGGATGCCAGTCCTCACACATGGGTGACAACATTAGACAGAGCCTTGAACAGAAGTTTGACTACAAAGATTCCAGAAGATTTAAATGTGGCCTCACTGGGCATGTGCAGCCCTGACCACTCCCCCACATCCCATGCAGGACTTCTCACTTCATGACAAAGCTAAAGACTTAGAGAAACCAACTCCAAGTGGAAGTGGGAGTGTTTTGTGAGCTCTGACATCCTGCTGTCCTCAGGAAAGCAACTCTTCTTTCTCTGAGGATAGGCAAGATGATAGCCCTCACAAAACTCTCCTGCCACCTCTTGGAATGGTATCTCCAAGTCTTTAGCTTTGTCATGGACTGAAAAGCCCTCTGTGGGATGTGAGGGAGCGACCAAGGCTGCATATGGCCGGTGGAGCATATTCAAAATTGTTAGAAGTTTTGAAGTCAAACATCTGTGAGGGGCTCCAACTGATATCACCATCCTGCTTGTCCCTCTTTGGAAAATGAACATCTTTATTCTTCATCTTACTTTAACAAGGTCCATCACTATTACTTACTTTAACAAGGTCCATCACACTGGCTGCCAATAGAACAAAGGGTTCAATATAAAACACTCTGCACAATTCACAAACTAATGAAGAAAAAGCAGATTGGTTAAACACAGCGCTGTGCTTACATGTCCCCCAGAGAAGTCTTAGATCAGCCAATAAAGCCCTTCTAACCATCCCTTCAGCCAGGGCAGCCAGACTGACTCAAGTCAGAGAGCGAGCCCTATCCTTAGCTGGACCAATTTTGTGGAACACTATGCCCCTAGAAACTAGATTACAGAGAGATTTAAAACTCTTCAAAAAAAGTTTAAAAACCTGGCTTTTCAAAAAAGCTTTTTACAGTGAAAATGGAGAATAAGAAATAGAAGCTAACAGGCAATGGAACATCAACACACAGCACAAAGTCACCTAGATGCGTATTTGCATATTTTATTATTTTCTCTCATACTTTACTTTTAAAACTAAATAGAGACAGTATAAAGTACTATACTTATATGGTTACCCTATTAATCATATATATGGACAAGATTCATGTCACCTTTCATATAGATTGTATTATTGAAACATGTAACCGAAACTATATTGGCACTTTGTAAGATAGTATGACCCAAGCTGAACATTAAATATATGTGCCTCTCTGTAAACCGTTGTGATGGTGCATGACCAAACGACGGTATAGAAAAGATCTTAAATAAATAAATACATTCATTAATTAAAAAGAAAGCAACCTGTAAACTTTCCCGTGTAATAATCCTCTCAAATCACTGAAACCCACCAAAGGAAGAAAAAGCACCACTGCAAGTGTGGAAGAAGTTGTCCTTTAGCACAAGAAAAGCTGTTAAATTTGAAGTTGGCAATTTCCAGTCCTTGGACATGCTATGGAACATTTCCTCGCACTTAGGGATACACTAGAAACTGAATGCTTTATGCTTGCAAATATGGTATGATCCATAGATCTTTCCCATCAGGGTGCTTCTATATTTGGGTCTGTCCTCAGGGTATGAAATTCCAGATCCAAATGCACTAGCCAATAAAAATATGCACTTGCTCAGAATAGCTTAACCTGAGATTACTAGAGTTAAACAAAATTCAATTAACATTTTCTGGTACATATGATATGTCACAAATCACCATGTAGACTCCGATGCTCATTTTGCGGAACTAAATACCACCAACAAGGTATATGGGAAGGAAACAGGAAGAGACCCACCTTGGTACTTACTTGTGAGGAAGACTATGTCTGGCTCTGTCGATTAGATTAGCCCTTATTACGTTTTATAACTAACATTTTTGCCAATCAACAGTTTATTATTCTCTTGGCCCTCACTCGGTTTGTGGATTACCTATGATACCTCAAAATGGTAGAAAAAGAACTCAGCTAAATTCTATTGATGTTAAAAGAAAAAAATTCTTTTTTTTTTTTAACAATAAAAACTTTATTGTGCTATTTAGTACGTTCTACATATCCAAACACTGATTACAGGTGAAGATATACAATTCTCTTCGTTTCTCCCATGTCTTTCCCACATATTTCTCTTCACTACCTTCCTATTTCCTGAAGCAGGACAAAATTCCCAGATTTCAGCTCTTTCTCCACTCACATTGATGGTCTCTTGTAGTTCTGGCTTCTTCTAAACATGTCCACATCACTGTGTGCTCATCATCAATTCTGCTCCATTACTCTCCCTGTTTCATTCTGGAACAAACTGGCCACTGCCAGAATCATAACTAGACATTTTAGTATATGGGGCCTGCAAGTGTATTTGAACCCCTTTCCATTCCATCCTCCAACCACTCCAATCCACAGTTCTCTCTCCTTTCCCCACCCCGAGAGTATGATCCCAGGTTGTCTTCTCCCCACCCCCATTCAAAGGAAAAACCTCTCTCTCTCTTTTTTGCTCTTCCCCAACATGACCTCAGGTTTTTTCTCCCTCTCGCCCTTCTCTATTCTGTCCTTCATGCATCTCCAGTCCTCTCTCACACATCCACAGTTCACTCACCATTTCTCCTCAGTCCCTTGTCTTTTCCCCATTCCTCCATTCTTTCGCTTCTCCTCAGCCAACAGGAAGAGAACATTCACTTCTTTACCTTGTGTAGCCTCCTCTGCCACACAGCTCCAGTTACAAAGTATGAACTCTGACTTGCTGTCAGGTCCCATAAGAACAGCGTGAAATTTATGAGGGACTGGGAGGTTCATATTGCAGTACTACAACTACAAAGAAGAAGAGGCCACATGAGATAATGATGCACAGCTCTACAACTGCCAGTCGGGAAAGGAGGGGAGAGGGGAGAAAGAACCAAGGATCAGGATGGGGGTGGGGTGGAGAAAACAGGGAAATCTGGGATCACCTGCTATGCTTGTTCTCTCCCCTTTCTCCTTCCTGGCTCTTCATCTGCTGCTAGCCAGTGCTAACATTTCTGTTAGTTTTCTACCCTCAAGGTGCTTTGTGCTCTGGGTGGCTGAGCCACTGGCTCACCCCTAGAAACTCATGAACTGTGGAGTCAAGCATTTGGAGTGCAGTAATTCAAAGGAGCTGCATGTGATGGGGCAAAAAACTGCTGCATAGACCGAGAAAGAGCTTGTAGAGATAGTCTGATGATTTGAAGATAGCAAAGCAATGTCACAAGCAGTGACTAAGGCCAGTGGGGATGTTGGGCTGCATAAGAGACAGGTATAACCAGACTGTATCTCAAAAAAGATAGAGACAGGATGGAATTGTTCCAGAGAAACGCAACCAAAATGGTGTGAGGTCCACACAATAAGAACATAAGATGTGCCATACTGATTCAAACCAAAAGTCCATCAAGCCCAGTATTCTGTTTCCACCAGTGGCCAATCCAGGTAAAAAGTACTTAGCATGATCCCAAATGGTCGATAGATTCCATGCTGCTTACCCCAGAGTTAAGCAGTGGATTTCTCCAAGTCCATCTTAATAATGGTTTATGTACTTTTCTTCCAGGAACTGGTCTAAATCTTTTTTAAACCCAGCTATACTAACAGCTTTCACTACATCCTCTGGCAACGAATTTCACCAAAAGACTTATGAGATAATCACTGGAGGAAATAAACATACAATTATCACAATAATATATAACTTTAAAAGGGATACTATGATAAGATGAGGAAACTAGTTAGAAGAATATAAGTGTCAAAAGCCTTCATGAGGTATGGAGACTATTTAAAACAATATTTTGGAAACCCAGATAAAATGCATTCCAGGAAATAAGAAAGATCAAAAGAAGAAGAATCACTCACCAGCATGGATAAATGGAGCTGTACAAGAGGCTATCGAAGACTAAAAAGGCATCTTCTAAAAAGTAAAATTTTTCTTATCTGATAATTTTCTTTCCTTAAGTCCTGCTAGACCAGTCCATTACTCTTGGGATTCCCCATTCCTCAACTGCCGGAGACACCTACTTCATGACTTCACTCTTAGTCATAAAAAGGAGAGTGGACACAGGCCCTTGTCAGTAGCCTATGCTCAAAGCATGGAAACTCCTGTATACTACTGTTTTTGCCTCTTTCTCCCTCTTTTTTTTCCAGTCCCTCAAGGTCAATCTCCCCTACAGGAAAGGGACGAGAGAGAGAGAAACAAACTCATATGGGTGGGGCTAGGACTGGTTTAACAGGACTCAAGGAAAGAAAATTATCAAGTAAAAACAATTTTACTTTACTTTTCACCTGCTAGACAAGTCCATTACTTTTGGGAGATACAAAAGCTATCTTCTAGGCTGGGTGAGAAGAAGACAGGGCTGCCTTAAGGTAGTGCTTGGAAAACAAGTGCAGGGATAACCAATTGGCTGCTTTGCAGATTTCACCTGGAGAGACCAATGATGCTTCTGTCCAGGAAGATGCCTGTGATCAAAGAGCTTAGGCATAGAGCACCACATTGCTTGTCTATCATTAAGCATATTAGCTAAAGAGATGGTCTACTTGAACCATCTTGCTATCATGGCTTTATAGGCTTCTTTCACCTTTCAAGATCCGCCAAACAGCACAAAAAGCCCGTCAGATTTCTTGAAGGAGTTCATCACCTTCAAGTTTCTTAGTATTACCCAGCATACATCCAGTAGGTGAAGACTACTGTTCTTCCCTTTACATTCTAATAGCACCACTACAGGGTTCATCATGACTCGCTAGAGAGGTAAAGTTCATGAAGAAGCTGATATAAGAACCAACAAGAGTAAAGGCTATCTTAAACCTAGTCTTTACTGGAACACAGGATTTGTGTGAGAGGTAACAGTGCTGGAGTCACTTGACAATAGTGATTACAACATGATCAAATCTGACTTAATAACTGGAGGGAGGACACTAAAGAAACCTAGTGTGACAGCATTTAACTTTAAAAAAAAGTGACTGATAAAATGAGGAAAATGGTTAGGAAAAAACTGAAAGAAGCAACTACAAAAATAAGAGTTTAGATCAGACAAGGATGATATTTAAAAATATCATCTTGGAAGCCCAGACCAGATGTATTCCACGCATTAGAAAAGGTAGAAGGAAGGCTAAACGATAACCAGCATGGTTAAAAGATGGGGTAAGAGAGGCTATAATAGCTATAAAAAAAAATCTTTCGAGGAATAGAAAAGGAAAATGAATGAAGAAAATAGGAATGGACCCAAGAAGCAAAGCGGAAGCCGATCCAGTTGGCTGTATAGCAGTAGAAACAAAGAGAATCGGTAGTTGGAAAAGCCCTTTATTTAATAATGCCCGACTCTTACATAGAGCTGCCTCAGGGGCAATCAATTAAGACAGGACTGATGCCTGCAAGGCCAATGTCACAATAGCATATATAAGCTCATCTAATACCTGTGAAAAGTACCAATTGTAGTTTGTCTTAACCAATTGTGTCCGTAGTCATCAATAGTAATCCAAATGAGGTCTGTAGTCAGCGCCGTCAACCAACATGGAAGCAAAAACTCATAATAAAGGCTTTTACATTCAAAGTAAACGTCTGCGAGGGAGTCAGTTGGACCATTAGATGATCAAGGGATAAAAGGGGCTCTTAGATATGACAAAGCAATAGCAAATAGACTAAATTAATTCTTTGCTTTGGTCTTCACTAAGGAAGATGCAAGAGAGATAACCATAATCACAAAAAAATCTCACTCAAAATAATGACTCAAAAATTGACACAAACAATAGATGTGTGAAAAATATATAAAAATTGAATGACCATCATATGGCTCGGGTAAACACATAATGTGGTGCTTTATAATCCCATTTTTATGCTGAAGTTATAAACAGTCATTCATAAATATCAGTATACATGTTCAACTTCTCCCTTTTCTCAATGGTCCTTTTTTTAAGGTTTTTATATTGCACATAAAACATAAAAATACATTGTCCAAATATGAATAAATAATATGTACTTACCTGTATGCTTATTGTTCTGGGATCGCAAAAATGTCTCCAAGAAATGCCTCAGAAGAGATCAAATTGCTGTGTGTCTAGTGCCCGACATTGCAACATTTCAGAAGGACTATTCCTTCCTTCTTCAGGGGATAGGTGAAACACAATAGAATCTAAGACAGCAAAACCTGGTGTTTGTGCTGGAGGAAAAATTGCAATTAAATAAGGCAGTGGTATTGCTGATGAAACGGTATTGCAAAATGCGAGCCAAATAGGTATTTAAATATCAGAATCGCTGAGACGCTGCCAGCAGAGAGTGAGAATACCATGCCAGAAATTATATTCAAAGTTAATGATTTACAGGAAATGAAATAAATCTTAGTGAACTTGGAAGATGTACTAGGGCAAATTGACAAACTAAAGAGAAGCAAATTATCTGGACCAGATGGTATACATCTCAGAGTGCTAAAAAATTGAAAAATGAAACGGTGGACCTGCTATTGGAAAGTTGTAAACTATCATCTATGGTATCTAAAGACTGGAGGGATGCCAATGTAATGTCAATTTTTAAAAAGGGATTCAGGAAATTACATACTGGTGAGTGATGTCTGAGCCAGGCAAAATGGTAGAAACTATCACAAAGAACAAAACTGCTGAACATATAAACATATTTTAATGGAACAAAGACAACTAGATTTAGCCAAGAGAAGTCTTGCCTCACCAATTTGCTACATTTTTATTGAGGGTATAAATAAACTTGTGGATAAAGGTGAGCCAGTTGATATAATGAATCTGGATTTCCAGAAATCATTTGACAAAGTCCCTCATGAGAGACTTCTTATGAAATTAAAAAGTCATGAGATAAGGGGCACTGTCCTATTGTGGATTGTGAACTGGTTAAAAGGTCTAAATACTTTCCCAATGGAAAAAGGTGAATAGTGGAGTGCCCTAAGGATCTGTTCTGGGACCACTGCTTTTTAATATATTTATAACCAACCTGAAAATGGGAACAAGTGAGGTGATCAAATTTGCCAATGAAACAAAATTATTCAAAGTTGTTAAATCACAAGAGGATTGTGAGAAATTGTGGCCCTTGCAAAACTGGGAGACTGGGCATGTGAAAGGCAAATTAAATTAAATGTGGACAAGTGAAAATTGATGCACTTAGGGAAGAGCAACCCAAATTATAGCTACACAATGCAAGGTTCCACCATCAGGAAATACTACTCAGCAAAAGGATCCAGGCGTCATTGTTGATAATACGCTGAAATCTTCTGTTCTGTGTGCAGCAGCAGCCAAGAAAGCAAATAGAATACTAGCAATTATTAGGAAAGGCATGGAGACTAAAACAAATAATATCATAATGCCTCTTTATAGCTCCATGGTGCGACCTCATTTTGAGTATTATGTGCAGCTGTGGTCACCATATTTCAAAAAAAGATATAGCAGAATTAGAAAAGGTATAGAGAAGGGTGATCAGCTGAAAGGCTGAAGAGGTTATAACTCTTCAGCTTGGAGAAGAGATGGCTGAAGGGAGATATGATAAAGGTTTATAAAATAACAAATGGAGGAGGAGGACCGAGGGAGAGACTCTCGAAAGAGAGTAATTTGGCCCGGGGACTATGTCTGAGTCTTCGACTTGCCTGCAACGCTGGAGCTACAACATCCTGACTCGCCCGTAATGCCGCCCCCCGGTGACGTCAGCAATCGGGGACGACCTCCAAGGTACAAATTCGGGGAAGGAGCAGCTCTGAATCCGGAGGAGGACCGAGGGAGAGACTCTCGAAAGAGAGTAATTTGGCCCGGGGACTGTGAGTCTTCGACTTGCTTGCAACACCGGAGCTACAACATCCTGACTCGCCCGTAGTGCCGCCCCCCGGCGACGTCAGCAATCGGGGACGACCTCCAAGGTACAAATTCGGGGAAGGAGCAGCTCTGAATCCGGAGGAGGACAGAGGGAAAGACTCTCGAAAGAGAGTAATTTGGCCCGGGGACTGTGAGTCTTCGACTTGCTTGCAACGCCGGAGCTACAACATCCTGACTCGCCCGTAGTGCCGCCCCCCGGCGACGTCAGCAATTGGGGACGACCTCCAAGGTACAAATTCGGGGAAGGAGCAGCTCTGAATCCGGAGGAGGACCGAGGGAGAGACTCTCGAAAGAGAGTAATTTGGCCCGGGGACTGTGAGTCTTCGACTTGCTTGCAACGCCGGAGCTACAACATCCTGACTCGCCCGTAGTGCCGCCCCCCGGTGACGTCAGCAATCGGGGACGACCTCCAAGGTACAAATTCGGGGAAGGAGCAGCTCTGAATCCGGAGGAGGACTGAGGGAGAGACTCTCGAAAGAGAGTAATTTGGCCCGGGGACTGTGAGTCTTCGACTTGCTTGCAACGCCGGAGCTACAACATCCTGACTCGCCCGTAGTGCCGCCCCCCGGCGACGTCAGCAATCGGGGACGACCTCCAAGGTACAAATTCGGGGAAGGAGCGGCGCGCAACCGAAGCCGCGCGCCAAAGGAGCGCGCCCCTTCTAGAGATTTTATATGGGTAGAAAAAGGAAGGTAAAAGTTTGTATGTCAACTCCATTGGTACCGGTTAGAGGCCCAATGGATTCCCTTGTGATAGGAGGGCGAGCCAGACTGCTCGGGAGGTTATACCGGAAATATACTTTTCGTCTGGAACCTCAGACAACACCAGGTCACCACAGCAACTTCAATCCTTACTAGTACGTACTAACCCTGTATCCCAAACCTTGTTACCAGGGGAAGTAAACTTAAATGTAGATTTTGTTCAACCTAATACTGGGGGTAATGAGTTGAATGGGCAGGGTGAGGGTTCTGGATCTACAGGGACAGTAATTGAACCTTTAGATCCTCAAAATATCACACTTGCTGATATTTGGCAGGCGTTAACTAGCTTACAAAAAATTGTGTCGAGTTCAATTATCCAGAATAGTAAGTCAACTGTTGAAATTAAAAATATGTTGGAGATGCATAACAACCGATTAAATTGCTTAGAAGAACAGAGTAAAATAATGTCAACACAAATAAAAGTTGTACAAGATGTTAATAATTCTTCTATAAAAGATGGGATAATAATTCACAGGCAGATAGAAAACCTGGAGAATCAAAATCGAATTAGAAATTTGAGATTTTTAAATTTTCCTATAACCAGGTTACTATCTCCTTTAGAATTATTGAAAAAATACTTGTCTGAGATCCTTTCAATATCAACAGTTGATGAAAGATCGATTTCCAAGATTTACTATGTCCCTAGATCCAAATTAGAGATTCAAGTGGGGGAAGAAGCTATGGATCAAGTCCAACAATCTCCAAATTTAACCTCCTTTCTTGAATCTTCTATAGATGATATTCCACAGAGAGCGACTATGTCAGTAACTCTCTGTAGGGAAAGGGACAAGAATATGATTTTACAAAAGTATTTCCTTAATAAAGATATTCAGTTTTGTGGGCAGAAGATCCATATATTTCCTGATGTTTCTAGAGTCACACAAATGAGAAGGAAACAATTTTTAGTAATGAAACCGAGAGTACTAGCTCTAGGTGCTACATTCTTTTTGAAGTTTCCCTCAAAGTGTTCGGTTGTTTTTCAAAAAAATAAGTTCATTTTTCAGGATCCCTCCCACTTGGAAGCTTTTTTGGGTGATAAAGAACAGGCTTGAGGTGTAAGGCTGTAAAATGTAATTTTCTCCCGTTTTCTGTATATGTATTACAGTTTTTTCTTGATATTTGATTATTACTTATGAAACATCCTCCCATTATGGGGACTATTGATTATTGAGAATTAATTCATATGTAGTTTGTGGTAATATTATGTTTATTTTTGTTTCTTTAATCCAATAATCATTGCTTGATTTTGCAAAATGTAAAAATTTTGTTAAAATCTCAATAAAATATAAATTAAAAAAAAACAAAAACAAATGGAATGGAACGAGTAAACAATTGGTTGTTTACTCTTTCAAAAGTACAGAAATCTGAGACACACATTGACGTTATTAGGAGATACATTTAAAACTAGTAAGAGAAAATATTTTTTTTACTCAATGCATAATTAAGCTCTGGAATTCCCTGGGATAAGCAGCTTGGAATCTTTTTACCCCTTGGGATCCTGCCAGGTACTTGTGACTGGATTGGCCACTGTTGGAAACAGGATACTGGGCTTGATGAATCTTTGGTCTGACCCAATATAGCAACATATGGCAAACCTTTTACCCCATTGAATACCGCCTGCTTCAACTTTTCCATAATCCTACTTAGTTAAGCGATTCCATGTACATTAATCTTCTGTACATAGTACCCCTCTTTTCTGCCTTTCTCTCCCCTCATTTCTTCAAACAAGCCTTTCTCCCCCCCTTCCTTTTTCCCCTTTCTCTCCCCTATTTCCTCAATCTATACCTTCTTTTCCCTTACTTATTCCCCTTTTCCTACCCTTCCTACCTTCTACCCCTTACCCTCCCCCCCCCCTCGCCCTACCCCCCTGCCTACCCTCCTTTCAAACCTACACTCCTCGTTTTCCTTTAACATTATTTATTTTGTTGTATTTTGCTTTTGGTTTTCTGTTTGTTGCTTCTCGTTTTAGTAACATCCTATTGTTTCAATGTCATACTGTTATATTGTTATATTGTTATACTGTATCTCCCAATTGAGTTCTATGTAAACCGGCATGATGTGTTTCACGAATGTCGGTAAATAAAAGTTAATAAATAAATAAATAAAAGTCTTCGGTAGCAAATTTAGAACAAAGTGGAGAATATTTTTCACTCAATACACAATGAAGCTGTGGAACTTGTTGACGGAGAATATGGTCAAGGCAGCTGGCATAGCTGTGTTTAAAAAGTTTGGACAAGTTTATGAAAGTAAAGTCCATCAAAAGTTAATTATTAACCAGGTAACTCGGAGTTCCACCACTTCGCAGATAAGTGAGCACAAGAAACAAACTATTTTTAGGGATTGGCCACGGTCAGAGACAAGATGCTGGGGTCAATGGACGCTTGGTCTGACCCAGTATGGCACTTCTTATGTTGTTATGGCCTAAATATGTACACCCTGGAGGAGAGAAGAGTCAGGGAAGATATACTCGTAAGGTATTAATGGTGCACAAGAATCAAACCTTTTCCAAATGAAAGAAAGCTATAAAACTAAGGGTCGTGATATTAAATTCCAAGTAGCCTCAGGAACAATGTCAGGAAATGCTTCTTCATAGAAAACATGCTGGATGCATGGAATGCCGTCTCAGTAGAGATGATGAAGACAAGAACTGTAATGGAATTAAAAAGGGCATTGGAGAGACACAGAGGATCCCTAGTGGTTCGAGGATAGAAATGAAGAAACAGAGAAAGCTGTGTTAACTTTAGGTGTAAGATATCTGTGTGGGTATAATCTGCATGAAGTTGCAGTTACTACCCTAAACAAATTATTGGGCAGACTGGATGGACCATTTGGATCTTTATCAGCCATCATTTACTAAGTTACTATGTTGTCACCCTGTCCCATCACTGTCTCTTCAAAATTCCTCTCTTTGGGTGTCTTATCCATCTTCCTGATTCTATGTGAACTGCTTTGAATGAATGAGTTTGTGAAGGCAGCCTAGTTGTTTGTTAAATATGTTCCTTTGCATTTGACCTCACACTGATTAAATGATCTTTTTTTAACTTAATATCATTATTTAAATAAATATTTTGGTCAAAAGATGATATAAATAAACACAAAATAATAAAATGTAATGGGAAAAGGATGAATTAACTAATCTGAATTATTGAATTGTGTTATTCAAGTATATAAAACCAACCCTGGAGAACAACATGGAACCTACAAAAAATTATTTTAACTGCCCACTCTTGTTTATATGGACAAATGGTTTTTATCGTTTCAAAAGATCATTCAAAAAGTAAACCCCCCCCAAAAAAACTGGTTGCTTTTTGAGTACTCTTTTGAAATTACAGTATATGATATAGTTCAGTTGTCAAGGTGTTTTTTTTTCTGTAATTAATATGGTCAAACTGTTTTTTAACCGGAACAAATTATGTTCAAACATGCCTATGCAGCAGATAAGCACCGCACTGTGAGTGCAAGCATATAAAACCTTATGCAATTTAGATTAAAAATCATTTACCTTTGAGACGTGACATATTCGATCAATTTCTGTATCTGCCATTTCTGATAAGCATTTTGCTATGTTAATATAAAGCTCCACCTCAAAAGTCTATAGAAAGTTAAAAAAAAAAATACAGTAAAAGGCTGAAATATCTGTTTCATAAGAAAACATGGCAACAAATGAAAGCATGGCATTACATTTTATAATGATATGCTAGTATTAGTTAAATTCTTCAAAACATCAACTTGCCTGCTCTTTACTCTGTTGTGTCTCCCTTTTTTGTCCCCATTCTGAGCTTCATGTTTAAGGTTATGAAGGTACAGCCTTGAACAAGTAAGGGTGTGCAAAGAAATATTTTAATTGTATGCTATTTTTTTCAGGGGGAGGGGTGGTGGTTCCCTATCATTTTACAATAGCACACACTAAAACCAAACCCCAATCACCATTTTTAAATAGCCCCTCTGGCCTCTCTCTTGGCCCCTGCAGGCCAACCCAGACTCTGTCTCACCTCCCCTTTATCATACTTTAAACTGGGAGCAAAATTGATTCCCGGTTGCTCCTGCCGTGCTGTTGCCATTTCTCATAAGAGTTCTGGCTCTTGCCCTACAAAACAATGGTACCGGTGACAGTATAGCACCGGCAAGGCAAGAGTGACTGGGATTGCTACTGCCCCTGGAGGGGGAGAACCAGCTTAAGGTATGATAAGAAGGAAGCTGGGTGGGTCGTGAGAAGTGGGGTGGGCCTCACAGTGTGTAAGAGAGCCCTGAAAGTCTATTTAAAAATGACAGCTGTGTTTCAGTATTTTATTTTGGTAAAACAAAACACTAACGACACTTCATTCATTTTTCTTTTGTTTCAAAAACAAGACAGCAAATGCCTAATACCAAGGTGTCTGTATCCTTTCATCTGTTGCCCATAAGCACAAGTGTAAAAGTGCAGCACAGCCAGCTGTGACTGACATAGGGATCTGGGGCAAATGAAGGTGGAACATTTCACTTGTGTTCCTCTCTTCCCTGCTGATACTGCCAATTCTTTCTTTACTGACCCTCCCTTCTGGATTGAGGCCTCTGGCTCCTGTGGGAACCTCTGTTGTTCCTTCTCTATCCTTCAACTCCCTATTTCCAACTCCAGTCATGATCTCCTCACTCCCCTCCACCACTGACACACCCTCCTATCTCCTACCATCAACTTCTCTCCTGATTATCCCTTGCTATCACCCCTCGATGGACCTCTCCCATGTCCATCCCCCACCATGATCTACATATCTCCTGGCTGCTGATATTGACTCTTCCCACCACACAAACACCACCTACTCGCTGCTGATATTGACTCTTCCCACCACACAAACACCACCTACTCGCACCACCACAGATGCGCCCTCCCTCACAGTCGCTCCCAGACACCAATTATGCACTAAACCTCTTCCAATCGCTCACAACACTGCTGATGCACTAGATATATCCCCTTCCCCAAATCCTTTCATAACCTCCTGGGCTTGGTCCTGTCACCATTTCATCATGCCCCTTTTCTCCCATTACCACCCCCTGTGCTCCCACTGCTACTGACTCCTCTGTCAGTCTATCATCTCGCCATATCCCCTTCCTGGCCCCTTCACCACCCCCTTTCAACATGCCCTTCTCCTTCCCTGGACTCTCATCTCTTCAGGCCCTCCCCCCTGATGGCCCCCTAAAATGCCAACACCGTGCCTCCACCACCACCACCATATTCTGCTGCAGGCTTCACCCTCTGTGGCCCTCACACTCCCACCCCAATGCTTCTTCAAGTCAGTGCTGACATTTCTGCCCTACCTCCAAAAACATTGTCTCCAACCCCACCTTACAACATTCTCTCCTCCATCCCACAGACTCCATCCTGCCTGGCCTCAGCTGCTAACTTTGCCCCTTCTCTTCCTGCTCTTTACCAATATTTCTCCTCTCCCTCCTCTAACATCGACGTCACCCCTCTTCCCTTGCCCTCAAACTCATTCCTTTTTTTTTTCCTGCTCTTGTTGACTTTATCCCCTGCTCTTATTGGCACCCTTGGAAAACTACTGCTTGTACTGCTCCACAATCATTTTTGCCCCTTTTCCCATCAATGTTTATGCTCACTCCCATCTTGAGGCCATTTGTGGTAAAAGGCAGAATATCAAATGACTATTAATAAATAAACAAATTCAGGATCACCTGCTCTTCTATGTTCTCAACCTTAATGACTTTCCCACCGGTGCTGCCCTCTTTTCCTAGCATCCCCTGCTCCTCAATGCCATCAACTCAGCTCCTCCTTCTCATCTTCTCACTGATAGCAACCACATGATGCCCTCCTGATGTCACTAATTCCTCCCTTCCCTTTTGCTAACTGCCAACATCATACCCTCCTTGAGGATAAAAACTTCAACCATTCCTTGGTTATGAGCACGGCTCGCAGCAACTTCCCGAGAGCCGCCTCACTCACCTCCAATGCCACGGGCCGCATGCACAGCAGAAATATAGCCCCTCTCCTCCCGTGCCACACTGTGCGGCTCTCACGCTGACACCCTGCTTTGCTAGCTCCCTCTAGGTATGCATGTGCTGCATGGACCGGTATTTGAAGAGGCCATCTATTGACTAAAGCTACCACAGATGCCCCTCAGATGCCTCAGCAATGGGTCTTCTAATCCAGAGTAATGTGAGTTGCTCCTGCATGTGGATCCTGCTTCCTGCCTCCTCCAGCCTTATCTTCTTTGTCCAGCCTTGCCTCGTCCAGCCTTGTCTTCTTTGTCGAGCCTCGTCTCTTCTAGCTTTGACTTCTTCCTCCAAACTTGCCTTGTCCTGCCCTGCCCATCTTGTCCAGCATCTTTCATGTGTCTCCATTCACCCTTTGTCTGTTTCTCTTGATCTTGACAACGATTGTATGCCATCTGGCACTGATCTTTTGCTTGGACACAACCTCGTCTTCCCTGCTGCCTGTATCTGACCACTCCTGCTAGCTAACTGCCCTGACCTTGGCCTATTCCAGACTCCATTCATCTGCTGCCTACCCTGACCTCAGTGTGCCTTAGGACTCCAGTTATCTTCATCGCCCTAGGGACCTGCTTTAATCCTGCCAGCCACCAGAACCCAAGGGCTCAATCTGAGGGGGAGGTGGCTGGTAAAGGTGCAACTCCAAACTGTCCCGCTATAAGGCACATCCACCAGCTGCCAGTGAAGGGCTTGTGGGTTCGTCCTTGAGGCTGCATTAACTAGGACACAGCACAAACAGCTCACTCACCTGCCATCCTTCACAGTTTGCTGAGGCCATGAGCTCGGCAGACTAATCTCAAGCCTCTGCCATCTCTGGACTGGCAATCCAGTTGAAGCAGCAGCAAGACTAGCTTCAGGATTTGACCAAACTTATTCAAGGCCTAGCTTTCCAGCCAGAAGCTTCTATGATCACTGGCTCCTCCTGTCTGGTTCATGTCCGCCATGTTTCATCTGCTTCCTCCACCCTAGTATGGCGGGGGGGGGGGGGGTGTTTGAATCAATGCAGGATACAATTTGAACTACAGGTACCTCTCTTTCCTTCTGTTCAGGTGAAAGTCACTTACATCCTCTCTCTCTACTGGAAGGGTCTGCCCTAGCCTGGTCATATTTCCTCTGGGAGCATGACCACCCGCTACGAAGCCAGACAGATTCCCTCTATGGCTGCTGAACTACTTCAGATCCAGCAAGTCTCCAGGACCATAAGTGAATATGCTGTTCACTTTCGGATGCTTGCAGAACTCCAATCGATTACGACAGCCTGGTCACCATCTTTCGTCTAGGCTTTTCAGAGAAAATCAAAGATAAGTTAGCCAGACATGATTCAAAATCCTTGGAGGACCCGATCAGCTTGGCCATATGCTTGATCTCTGCTTCCAGGAGCAAGCTCATGATAGAGGCATGGCTTGACATCCAATCCATTTGTTTCCCAGCTTCCAGCACCCATTGGTTACCATGCCGGTTTTAAGAACATAAGAAATTGCCATACTGGGTCAGACCAAGGGTCCATCAAGCCCAGTATCCTGTTTCCAAAAGAGAGCAAACCAGGCCACAAGAACCGAGTAATCTTCCTGAGGAGCCCATGCAAGTGGATTACCTTAAACTAATTCCAGAGGAAAAGCAGAGGAGGTGGCACCTCATCCTATGCCTATATTGTGCAGCATTGAGGCACTTCACAGGTCATTGTTCAGAGAAACTGGGAAACTCCAGGACCTAGGGCTGGTGGGAGAGGCCACCCTAGATCAACCCTGTATCTCTGCATAAATCTTAGTACCTGTATGTCTTTCAATCAAGGACAACCATCTTGAAGCACAAGCATTCCTGGATACTATTGCAGGAAGCAACTTCATCCATGAGTCATTGGTACACCAGCATGGTATTCAGACTGTTCCCCTGGACACCATATTCACCATCTTGTCGGTTCCTGGAGAATTCTTGCTGTGGTAGATCAAGAGGGATGCTGTTCCGCTTGTAATATAAACCATTTCTCCTGCACCAAGAGCACATCAGCCTGTACAAGTTCCACAAGGCAGTCAATGTGCTCATTCTGGGTCTATCATGGTTCATGTTTCACCAACCCCATATATTGACTGGGGTACCTTACAGCTTGCCCAATGAAGTCCTTACCTGCCATGAGCATTGTCTCACCAAAGTCTGGCTTGTCTTGTCCCTTGCCTGGATTGTCACCCAGGATTTACCTGGCCTGCCACCACAGCACGCTGAATACACTGTCTTTAGTAAACAGCAGGCAGAGGTCCTGCCTCCTCACCAATCCTATGACTGTACCATTGACTTGGTACCTGGGAAGGTACCGCTGAGGAGTAGAATCTACCTATTTTCTGCATTGGAAATGGAGGCAATGTCTAAATACATCAAAGAAAACTTGGAGACAGTGTTCATTCGCCTCTCTTCCTCACTGGCAGGGACTGGATTCTTTTTCGTAGGGAAGGATTGATTATCATGGTCTCAACACTATTACCAAGAAGAATCATTATCCTATTCCCTTAATCTCAGATCTCTTTGACCACCTTCAAGGGGTGCAAATATTTACCAAGCTAGACCTTTGGCGAGCTTACAATCTGATCAGAATCAGAGAGGGCGATGAATGGAAGACTGCTTTTAACACCGTGATGGACACTATGAATACCTAGTGATGTCCTTCAGGTTATGCAAGGCCCCCACAGTCTTCACATTCATGGTAAGTGAGATCTTCCAGGACCTTCTCTACTCCCATGTGGTAGTTTACTCTGGATGATATCCCGATCTTCTCAGAGTCCTTAATGGAGCACCACTGTCATGTGAAACAGGTTCACCAAAGGCTCCCTGAGGACCATCTCTATGCCAAGTTAGAGAAGTGTACTTTCAAACAAGAAAAACCTCCCTTCTTGGGATACATCATTTCTCGCCAAAGCCTCCATATGGACCCTGATACATTAAAAGCCATACTGGAGTGGCCCCATGGGCCCTAAAGCATTACAGTGCTTCCTGGGGTTTGCAAATTACTACAGACAATTTATCCATGATTACTTCTCTCTGGCAGCTCCACTCACAGCCTTAACTAATAAGGGCATGGATACCAAGAACTGGAAGATGGACGCTATCCAGGCTTTCAAACGTCTCAAAGAGGAGTTTACCCTTGATCCATGCCTACATCATCCAGACCTGTCCCAGCCATTTATCCTGGAGGTAGAAGTATGCACCTTCGGAGTAGGTGCTGTCCCTCTACAACTTAACCATAATGTTATTCTTGTAACCTGCTCCTACTTTTCAAAGGAATTCTCCCCATGAAAAAGAATTATACCACTGAGGATCAAGAATTTCTAGTGGTCAATCTAGCCTTGGAAGAATGGCGACATCTTCTGGAAGATGCCAAGCACCCAGTAACTATTTATATGGATCACAAAAATCTAGAGCACCTAGCACAAGCACAAAAGCTAAACTTCCGACAACCCTGATGGTCCTTGTTTTTTAATTAGTTTGATTTCAAGTTGTGGTACCGCCCTGCGGAGAAGAACTGATTATCTGATGCCCTCTCATGTTTCTTTGACACAGCGGGCTCTCTGGAACCTCCACAACATATCATCAACCCTGCAAAGATTGTGATTGCTGCCTCATTTACAATTCCTCCTGGAAAGACTGGGGTACTTTGGCACCTATGACAAAAGATTCTTCAGTGGGCTCATGATTCCCGCTTGACAGGACACCCAGTTATTACCTGAACCTTGGAATTAACTGTGCGACACTACTGGTGGCCTTAGATGCAGACTGACGTGAAGCGTTACATGGAGTCTTGCCCCACATGTGCCATGAACAAGAGGGTGCAAGCATGACCTTGGGGGTTGTTGCAGCCGCTGCCAGCCTCCAAGGTACCACTTGGCCACTGACTTCATCACTGACCTTCTCCTCTCTGGTGGCAATACCACCATATGGGTGGTAGTGGATAGATTTTCTAAGATGGTTCATTTCATGCCCCTCTCAGGCCTCCCATCTGCATCTGCAATGGCTAAACTCTTTGTTCTATAGAACACAAACATTTTTCAAAAACACATTGAAAATCTTTTATTAATCAAAGGAAAATTTCAAATTTAAAAAGGAATTGGTATCAGATTTTAATGTACTTGCAGTTTTTAATCTACAGGCTCTTGCCCGCAATGGGCTTCAACCAGTATCAAAGACAAGCACCCAGGTTCAAATCACATACCTTTTCCAAAATGCTTGTTCTTTAACCTTTATTTCAAAACCTGTATTATTCCTAATTATTATAAAACTAATGCTTTTATTTATCTTTATATTCTTTATAACCCACTCCTTCCACACTCAAGTGCTCACAAAATACTCTCCCAACATTGGCAATGTTTCAGCATCTAATGATGCCATCATCAGGGGATGGACTCGCAAACTCCTTAATTCATCGGCCTTTTCCAGCTCTGCTCAATTCTTTAAAAATGATGGACTCTTTGTTCAACACATCTTCCGTCTGCATGGACTTCCTCTTCACATCCTCTTGGATTGCGGAGTCCAGTTCACAGCCCAATAATGAAAGGGCTTCTGCAGGAAATTTGGTATTACGTTGGACTTCACATCTGTGTACCACCACGAAAGCAATGGTCAACTCGAAAGGGTAAATCAAGGCCTTCCTATGAGCCTATGTGAATCAATGGCAGATTAACTGGGTTTCTCTCCTCTTGTGGGCCGCATTTACACATAATAACCATGTTAGCAATTCCACAGGATCATCGCCATCTATGTGGTATATGAATGCCATCCCCATACACCTAGACCTGTCCCGGTCTCTGATTTTTGCCCAGCAGCCAACCTAGTCGGACAGGAAATCCAGGAATTGTAGCAGAAGACATCTTCTCGAGCAAGTAGCTCAGCACATTAAAAAACATGCTGACAAGAAATGCCATCCTGCACCTCTGTTCAGGAAGCTTAGTTTGGCTCAACACAAAAACACCTACAATTGAAGATGCCATCTCTGAAGTTTGCGTGTCGATTTGTAGGCCCATTCCCTATCACACGACAACTGGGTCCTGTGACGTACAAGCTCAAGTTATTACTATCTTTGCATATTCACGATATGTTCCATGTCTGTCTGTTGAAGCCTGCCTGTCTCTTTTGGCTGGGCAGACCGCTCCTCCAGATCACTGAAGTAGCAACAGAAGACACACAATTCAAGGTTTAAGAGATTTTGAATTCCTGAAGGTCCAAAATCAGTTGCAGTATTTGATCTGGAAGAATTATAGTCCCAAAGAGAATTCTTGGGAGTCAGCCTCTAATCTGCAAGCTTCCCAACTTATTAAAGAGTTCCACAGGAGTGTTCCTGGGAAATTAAAGCCCAGAAGACTCAGGAGGGGGGCTTTGGAGGGTGTGAACTGTCATGAAACACAGCTTGCAGATCCTTCCTGCAAGCCACCTCACTTACCCCCAATGTCGCTGGGCTGAAAGTGCAGCAGGAATGCCGCCCTCTTCTCCTGGGCTGCATCGCACGGCTTGCATGCCAATGTGGCATCTGGGCCCTGCTACCGTCCTGCTCTTCTGGCTTCCTCCAGGCATGCACGTGTCATGCATGCCAATATTTGCAAAGGCCATGGTGGGAATCCCGAGGCAGGCACCTGTTGATGTCAGACCTCGCTGGTATTTAAAGCTGCCATCGACGCCCCCAGATGCCTCAGTAATGGGTTTCCTGCTCCGGAATAGAGCGTGTTGCTCTTGCCTGTAAGTTCCCTGCTTTCTGTCTGCATTCCTTGCCTCTTCTAGCCTTATCTTCTTTGGCCAGCTTTCCCTCATGCAGTCTTATTTTCTTCATCCAGCCTTGTCCAGTGTCTTCCATGAGTCTCCATCCACCCTTCGCCTGTCTCTCTGGATCTTGACCTCTTGCTTGGACCTGACCACAATTGCTTGCTGCCTGGACCTGACCTTTTGCTTGGACCAGACCACAACTGCCTGCTGCCTGGACATGACCCCATGCCTGGACCTGACCACTCCTGCTAGCTGCCTGCCCTGACCTTGATCTGTTCCTGACTCTATTCATCTGCTGCCTATCCTAACCTCAGTGTGCCTTAGGACTCCAGTTATCTTCATCACCGTGGGGACCCACCTAAGTTCTACCAGCTGCTAGAACCCAAGAGTTCAACCTGTGAGGGTGGTGGCTGGTAAAGGTAAAACTCCAGACTGACCCACTACAGAGCGCATCCACTAGCTGCTGGTATAGGGCTTGTGGGTTTGCCCTCGAGGCTGCATCAACTATGTCACAGCATAAAGGGCTCACTCGCCCGCCACCCTTCACACTCTTCTTCCCACCTTAAATGACATCTCGCAGCCCCATCACACCTGCCATAATATAAAGAGCCTCTTCAGATGCCTCTCAGTACTGCATTCTTTCTGCTCTCACTTCCACCACTGATACTTTCGTGACCCACACACAATCTTCTTCACATTTTGCAACTCTTCCCTCCCTCCAAAACCTCCCAATTTCAGTTCTCTCTCCCCATTATACCTTTGAGCTTCAACTCTTCCTTCCAACTCAGCCCAGCTCCAAATCCACATCCATTTTTTTTTAATTCTTCCCATCTCAGCCCTACTCCCACTCCCTTACTCCTGAAACATTTGCCTCTTCTGCCTAACTTCCCCACCCCTAATTTCCTCAACTTACCTTACCTTCCCCACATGAAGCAGTTAAAGGGAGTGTATAAAAAACATGAACATGTATAGAATGGCCCATCCACTCTCACACCCTTCAGGTTTCTAGCAGTCACGGTTTAGGGACTCACTGAAGCCAAGATGACATTTCTGTAATGATAAATAGCCTATGCTTGTCCAGTTTTTGCATTCTGAATCTGCTTATGCCATTTGCCTCCACAACATTTTGTGGCAAGGAGTTCCAATAAATTTTTCAAAAGTGAAAAAAAATTTAAGAGGCAGCTTCATTTTTCCTACCTGAATTTCATTTGGCAAAAGCTCATATATTTTCTCTGTTGTCTTACACAAGGCACTCCAGCAGTATTGGGGAGGGCTGGGAAGCTTAAGGCCCTGGTTCAGTCCTTCAAAGATACTCAGGCACAGCTCTTGGTTCTTTACTCTGTCCTTGGCTTCAAACTGCTGCACCATGAGAACTTCTGTAAAAGTCTGCAGCTTGTCTTCTGAGACATGTTTCATCCACAATGGTAATGACGTAAAAAGATGCTTCCTGGTTCTCATCTGTAATAAAAAAAAGTTGTCATAACACGGAAAAGGGATGTTTACATACAGTGTCACCAATGGTAATGTGTGGTGTTTTCAATAACAGCGTTCTTCAGCTTTTATTTCATGCCACTCTTGAGTTTGCTTTATCTCTGTGACAAACTGAACCAAATTTTGCAAAGTCATTTTATTTTCACTTATGTGTTCCTTCTCCCCTCTAGCTCCAGTATTCTCCCTCTCAGCTTCATCTATGGGATCCTGTTTTTTTACATCCCCCTCCCCACCTTAGATATGATCCCCTTTATCATCCCTTCGCGTACTTCTCTCAACACCCTCCCAGCTGGCAGGAGGAGAGTAGCACTTTTTAGCTGTGACCGTTTTCTCCTCCTTCTCCGCTGCCATAACACGTAGTGCTAAAGGGTCCTGTGAGACTAGAGAACCCCATGCATTCAAACTTCAAAGTAAAGCCAGTGGCATTAAGCACCACTCTCCTCCAACTAGCCAGAGGGAGGTGGGAGAGGACTGCACTGTGGCTGCCGCTACTGTGATACATCAAGGACTCTGTGATGTACAACAGCTGAGAAGCACTTTTCCGAAAGATATATTCATAATCATCCCCCCCTTTGTAAAGAAAACATAGGCAAGCCTAGGCAGAAGTGAGATGACAATACATAATTAGGGCTTCTATTCTTAGGTGTTTATTTGCAAGCCAGTTAAGAAGTTCTTTGAGAACACAAAATAATCAGTGTTTATTTGTGTTTTCATGACGCATGAACTACCGCTGGCTACCTTTTCTGGTAGAATTGCATACATGCATTTGTGCAGTTGTGGAGTCAACTGGGCAGAAAAGGTAGTAAGGTAGTGAAGGGGCGGAGTGAAAGTATTAGGGGGAAGTGGTGGTTTTCATGTGTTTATCTAGTAAACCCCTATTTTATTTTATTTTTTTTTGTATTGGGGTATTTTATTGATGTTTATTGGTTAAAATCAGAATCCCTGCACATAAATAACTATGTAGACAATATGGCTCTAAAGTCTCTTCTACATAGGAAATGGCCCGAATGTTGAAGGATTCTATGCAGAGACCTAAAAGGGCCCATGCAACAAAACAGACGTGCAGATTCAGGAAATGACTTAATGAAACCTATTTTACAGCTCAGGTTTTGTCTCTTGCTAGTACTGCCTATATGAAGTTCACAAAAACTTCCTGTAATATTTTTGCAATTGTGTTTCCACATCTTTCAGTATTCAGTGCCACGCCTATAGCAAAAGAGGCTTACCTGTAAGAGGTGTCCCTCAGAGGACAGCATCATCTGACAGAGCCCAGCTCGGTGCAATAACTCTGAAGCTTTTAGAGCATTTATCATGCTCTACTGAGCATGTACAGGCTGTCCCGCGTCACAGGCATCATGCGGGGCCCCCCTTCAGTTTAATATATAGCTATGTATGGAGACACCAACTCCTAGGAGAGGCAGGTGAATCCTGTTGTCCTCAGAGAGCACCAGCTACAGATAAGCAACTTTTGCTTTCTCTGAGGACAAGCAGGATATTCAGTCCTTGAACAAAAATAGCAACAATGTCAACAGGCAAAAATGTTTTTTGGATGGTTATCTTTGAATTTATGCAGTTTTTCCTGTTTTGGAAATGGAATCCTGGAGTATGTTTTTGGCTTGAAGATTCATCAACATTGGTTAAAGCTTAAACTAGGAATTTAGGAGTACATACGGATCCCTCAATATCCATTCGGCCACGTTTTAATGCCATGGTGCAGGCCTGTTATAAAATGTGCCTGTTGCAGAATTTAAAGCCATTTCTCCATTATTATGATTTTAGGATGGTGGTTCAACTTTTGACTTTATCTACTTTGGACTACTGTAATGTATTGGGGCTTTAGGTCTTCCAAGTTCATACCTGAAATGTCTTCAGTTAATACAAAATTCGGCAGCTCGACTGGTGGCTGGTATAGGACCAAGGAAACATATTATGCCAGTGTTGGCGTCCTTGCATTGGCTTCCAGTTATGTGGCAAATTAAATTTAAGACACTACTGTTAATTTTTAAAGCTCAGAGAAATCTAACACTCCCCTGTATTGCAACGGCTTTTTATCAATATCAGCCAAAACGCTTACAAGTAAATTTTAAAAGGCGCGCATGCACCCATAAATGAGCATATTGGGCATGCGAGCAAAAATTACGCTCAGTTTTATATCGTGTGTGCAAATACATGCGTACCATTAAAAATATCCCTACCGCGCCTATATGTTGGAGCCTTTACACGAGTACTCACAAGTGACCTGGGGGGGGGGGGGGGGGGGGAGGAGAGAGAGAGAGAGAGAGAAAAAAACTTTTCTAAATAGACAATCTGACACACTATATATCTCCCACTGTAAGAGGGGCACTTTCAACTCAGGGTGGGTTTGTTTTTTTTTTTGGGGGGGGGCAGTGTTACAAGGGTCTACAGACCCTTATGCCCTAGGCAGACCAATGTAGCACCTCTCCCCCAAAACTCAGAGTTGAAAGTGCCCCTCTTACAGTGGGATATATATAGTGTGTCAGATTGTCTCTTTAAAAGAGGCTCTCTCTCCCCCCCCCCCCCAGCGTTCAGGGTCCCTCTGGCCCAAAATCTCCAGACTTACACCTCATCAGGACCAGTAGTGAAGTTAATGCAAGTAACAAGGTGTGTGTTGCCATGGTCAGCCTTGCAAAATTGGGGGGGGGGGGGGGGGGTGGTAACGCACGTATGCCTTGGTCCCAACCCTGAAACGCCTACTCCCCACCCCTTTTCTGCCTTATTCTTGTCACGCGCACAGGTATGTATGCATGTACTTCCCGGCTTCTTAAAATCTGCATTGCTTGCAAGTGGCCCAGAAAACATAGTTCTGAAGTGAATCTTCTAAATAAATAAATAAATAAATAAACAAATAAAAAAAAAATGAACAAATGCAATCGTTGGGCTCCATGGAAAAAGAGAAACTAGATGGATTCCACATGATGGCAGTGATAAAATACAACCTGCAACATACTCAATAGAGAATGCTGAAAGCTCTAGAAGCTCTGCAGTCACTGCACCAAATGTGCTCCATCAGATGATACTGCATATCCTGCTTGTCCTCAAAGAAAGTATTACTACCACCTTAGTACAGATTACTATGGTTTCTTGGTATGCAAGCACAAACTAATCTGCTAAAAGTGTTGTGTTCAATTACCTTTGTTCAGCTATTCTGTCCATTAATATTGTCTTTATATATATATATATTTATCAATATATATCTATATTTATTTATTTATTTTAAGTCTTTTCTATACCGTCGTTTGGTGGTGACCGTCACAACGGTTTACATTAAGGCACATAACAGTAATGATACTACCATTTATCCGTTTACATAGGTGCCATAAGGATCGGTAACATAGTTTGTTATCAATGTTAGATGTTAAATACTACAAATATTACAAACTTTTAAGGGTAGAGATCTGCAATTTGTTAGATACGCACAGTTGCTTTCTATATAGCTCCTGTCCTCTTCTTGATCCCCTTTCTCTGGTATGGAACTGCACATATTCACCATGCTTAATAAACAGGAAGGCCAATTTTCAAACTCCCCGTGGTGCTTACACACTTGTGGGTGTATTTATCGTATTTACTGTTGTTTTGTATTTACCATTAGAGATGTGAATCGGAACCAGAATCGGTTCGGATTTCAGTTCCGATTCACATCTCTATAGATGTGAATCGGAACCAGAATCGGTTCGGATTTCAGTTCCGATTCACATCTCTATTTACCATACCTACTTTGAGGCCTAAAGACTATTTACAAATGTCCACATACCAAGCATGAAAAAGAAAAATGAAAAATGTCATCATGTTTTCAGATCTTGTATCACATAATTTTAAGCAAATAAATAAATGCAAAAAATTAGACAAGATGTGTTAAAAATATAGATAATATAGATGCAGCGAAGCATAAAAACCACTCACAAATTAAGACAAACTGTAAATAAGTGGTAATGAGAAGTGGGATAAGCAAGTATACTGCAGGGCATGTCCACAGTATCTGAATTGAAGGGAACAAGGCAAGCTCTCCTACATAGTAAGGGGCCCCATTTCTTTTCCTGCACCCATGAGTACATAACAGACTTGCCTATAATAGGATGCTGGCCACTAAAATTAACTGATGTACAAGTTCTAATGCTGCCTACCACATACATACAGTACATAAAATAATACATACACTGAGATTGTAGACTAGAGGAGGTGCAATCCACATCCCCAAGAATACTGCAGCATTCTGGGATGACTGGGCCTGGGTTACTGCTAGTTCGATGCACAGCTGCTGGACCTCTTCTCCTAAATGGGGAAACAATTAACAGAACTTCTGTTACATCTTCCTTATTTACATTTTACATTTAGATGCTATTTTCTTGTTGTCAATATTGTAGAATGATCTATCTCTCTCTCTCTCTATATATATATACACATGTACACACATACAGATTCAGAAAATTCCCAAAGGGAAAAAAAAGCACTAATGTGAAGTTTGTGTTAATTTTTTTTTTTTTTTACTTTATTCATGAACTATACACATTAAAATAAATGAGCAGAACCTAATATAATAGCAACTCGATAAAGTCTAATATAATACACTTTGTATGTGTGTGTATGTACATATACACAGAGGCCGATATTCAATGCTACCTATCCGGCCAAGTGGCGGTGGGCAAATATCTGGTGCCATTCACTGACTGCCACTTAGTTGGATAAGTACTTAGTTAGCTGGATAAGCAGTGGGCAGGATATGGGTTTTCTGGGGAGAAGCTACTTATTCGGCTAACTTAACTGGATAAGTTACACCTTTTCAATAGCAAGTCTAAAATTAGCTGGATATGACTCATCCAGCTAACTAGCAATTTATTTTGGATATTCAGCAGCATAGCTGAGGTCGCTGGACAGTGAGGTTGCTGGAGAGTGGGCAATGTTGTTGCAGCAGTTTCTGGAAAGTGGTGCAGTGTTGTCATTATTATTATTATTAAAGGCTTTTTATATACCGAATTTCTTGATACAAATCAAATCAGCTCGGTTTACGTTGAACAAGTAGAAACTATAACCAACCAAACAGTAGAGACGATTTGAAGGAGTATAAAGTTACATTATAACAGGGATGTGTAAACTTGGAGTAGGAAATAAGAAGGGGGACGAAAGATTATAATATACATTGGAGAATGCGAGGGAGGCAAGGAGCATTGCTGGAGTTAATTAAGCATTGTCATGGGATGAGAACTGCCATACATCAAAATGGCGCCCTCTACTGGGGAGGATGTGAAGTTAACTAACTCCGGTGCAACCCTAGCAGACAGCATGAGTTCAAAAGCAGAGAAGATGAAAGAAAATGCATCCATTGGAGCTCTGAGGCTGTGTCCAGGCCCAGGCGTCGGGACTGGGCCTTTGGGTCGGCTATCGGGCCTGGGTCCGGGCCGAGGCACCATCAGGACTTGACCTGGAGGCAGGGCTGCAGTGTTGGGCCTGGGCCCTGCTGTCAGGACGGGCACCGGCAACGGGCCTGGGTCTAGGTTCTGGCTGAGGTGTCTGGACCTGGCCTCCTCGACCCAGTGCATTCTCCCCAGCGGACGGTGCCATTGTGATGTACAGCAGCTAGTTGAACTGCCATACATCAAAATGGTGCCCTCCGCTGTGGAGGATTCACTGGAGTTAATTAAGTTGCATCCAATAGAGCTCCAAGGCCTGAACTTGGAGCCTGGGTCTGACCATGGGCCAAAGCTCAGGCATTGGGACTTGGCCTCTGGGCTGGCCCCGGCAATGAGCCTGGATCCATGCTGAGGCCCAGGCCCAGAAATCAGGACCCAGTGTCGGGACCCTTCCCCAGGCCTCAGACCATGCCCTGGCTTAGGTTGCGGTATTAGGACCTGGCTTCCAGGCCAGAAATCCCGGTGTCTGGACCCGGCCTTCAGGCCAGACTGCAATGTTGGGCCTAGGCCCTATTCTAGGCATCAGGACCCGGGTTTCAGACCAGGCCAAGGCATTAGGACCCGGCCTGGTCATGCCTATGGATACTCGATGATCAGGTAAGTGGGGAAAAATGTTTCGAGGCTCCCTGCCCTTGCTCGGATCTTGGTTGAGACCTCGGCGTCGCATTCGGTACTAGGCCATGGTCCCTGCTTTGGGCCTCAGCCTATGCCCTAAGGAAAGGCCACAGCTTCGGGTTTAGGCTGATGTAACAGCCTTTCATCACTCTTACAGAGATGGGTCTCCTGAACAGGCACTATATATGCATGTAATCTATGCACTTCCTTAAATAACAGCTGTCAATTCATAGATAAGTTAAGCCTTTTAATATTGAAACACACATTAAATCCAACTAGTAATTTACGTAGCAACCACTTTGTCTGCTCCTAATGCATCTACCCCAACCTCTTCCCCTCACTCCTCCCTTCCATTCCCTTCCCTCTCTTTCTCCCCTGTACAATACCCCACCATCTTTTTGCTCCCTCCACTCTCAGCAAAGAACCTAAGAGAAGTAATCTCCATGGACCAGACTTCTCACTCCTCCCATGTACCAACCAATAATCATCATACAATCTCATATAACAAACATTTTGAAAATGTATTTTGAATACCATAACACATGCAGATATGTGGGGAACCCTTTTTCCTGCCTGCCATGAATCCTGCCTGATGTGTCTTCATTGCCTCGATACAGATATCCAGAACCCACAGGCATGCCAGCTATAATTCAATCAAACCCCACCTGTGGGTTACACATGATGCAAAACAGCAGAGTAGATTTACCAAACCAGTAACCAATCTAATCAACCCCCTCTTCCAATCCAGTTATGCTCCTTAATTTGCTTCAGAACTTTGTCTGTTCTGCACCGGCACATGCTGTCATTTAGAAAAATCTTGACGTGTGCAAGCCAGTGTCACAGCCCCTCATCTGGTATCATTCGAAGTGAGCTGGTGTAATGGCTCCTCTGGGCTCATTACCATTTAGCCTTGCATGAAGTCTTAGTTTAGCTAGAGTCATTCCAGCCCCTCCCTTTGAGGGTGCTGGAATGGCCATCCGTCTTGTGAGATTTTATAAGCAGCTCTCTACTGAGTATGTGGGCAGTCCCTTATAGTTTTGCTGACCGTTAAGAGGTAGTAGGAGCATTGTTTGTTTTTTTTTCAGGCCCAATTAGAGGAACCAGGCCCATCCTGCCTGGGGATCCTGATCAGGTTGGGAGGGGATTCCTTCCAATCCACTCAGTTTTATATCCCCTTCAGTAGCTGGTTAGCATTTCCCTCTGGATTATTTTTTTTTTTTTTACCACATTTTTAGCGGTAGGAGCCTTGTGATATCCCTGAGTACCACCTGGATTCAGGGTATGGGGAACCCTGTGTCTAGGGCTGCTCAGGTTAGGGAAGACCTGCCCTTCCACTTCCCTCAATGAGGACAAAGGTATGGGGGTGTCCTGCTACACGGAGGAACTCAGGTGTTAACTTCAGTTGAAGGGGAAAGGACTTTGCTTGTGAGACCCAGGAGGAATATGTTTTGGCTACCCCTTCCTTCCTGAATTGAAGCAGTAAGATCTGCCTGTTCCAGTTGGATCCCTCCCATCTGGGATCCAGAGAAAGAGTGAGAGAAAACCCGAGAAGTGAAGAGAAATTTTCTAACTCTGAGTAAAGACCCAACTGAGAGAAATTGAAGACACCCATTCGGCATCTTCACCCCCCCCCCCCCCTTTATCTCTCTGTGCAAAGACGGTATTTCATCACTTTAACCAAACTGGGAAAAAGGGTTTTCCCGCTCACCTAAAGGATACCTTACCCCCTGGAAACTCTACTTATCCAAGCTCTGGAGGGTGAATATCTCCCTTGCCCTGGTACTGACGATCCTGCACAGATACAGGGAAAAGAACTGTAACGAAAGAGGAAATCTGTAGTGTTCTGGATTGAGTTAAATTGTGCAATATTTCATCAATTTATCAATCAGTAAAGACTTATTTTAGACACTAAAACAGTGGTTCCAGTGTTTTGTTCAGCATTTCTGGCATCCAATAAAGGTAACTTAGTCCCCCTCCCAGAAACAAGTTACCCCTCACACTCTGAGCCTTGAAAGGAAAACCTTTTCCCTCACCCAAAGAATCCAAACCTTGGGATTAAGAGACTATGTTCGAGTTAGCTTCAGGGTCCAGCGCTGAAGAGACAGTAACTTTCTTTTATTGCACTAAGCACCCGAGGATGGGGTTACACTGGGAATCTCGATCGTTCAATAGGCCTGACCCTTGACGTGCCGCTCTGGGCTCGTGCACTGTTTTTATTTTATAGGCTGTGCCACTAATCGTAAAGAGCAAACCAAAGGGGAACAGCCATTTATATTTCACTTTGCTTCCCCGTCGGGCATCTGTGATGTCTCTCATTTCCTTCCTCCTTCCCAGTGTCACTGCTTACAGATCAGCACAGAATTTAATTTTGTGTTTCCCCTAGTAGAAGACCCGCTGGAATCTGGAATTCTTTCTTTTATCGGGAAATTCTGGAAGCAAGCTCCTTATGTCACCTGGAAGATTCTGGCTTTTAGGGCCGCCCAGCCTATGGGCCTACTCAATATGGATTACCAGCCCCTCCAACTCATCCCTGCTATTCAGCAAGGCTTTACATAGCTTTAACACCACCTCTGTGCTGTTGTCATGCTCACTCATTTTAGGGACACCTTTGATACGCACGTTGTTGCTGCGCATGTGATTCTCGAAGTCTTCCAGCTTATCACAGAGTTCCTCTCTCTTTTCTTGTAAATCCTTTGTTTCTCTCTGCAACTCTGTTATTCTGGTCACTTGCTCTTCTATGTGCTGTTCCAGCTCATCTACTCGATTACCTAATTTTGGTAATCTCCCCTCTCAATTCGGTCAACACCTCCAGCATTTCATTTTTAGTGGCTGCTATGTCACACTTTTATCTCCCCAATCCAAGCTTGCATCTCCTCTTGGGCATTTTCTGCTCCTTCAGTGCTCGCTGCCTGCGCATGGTCTCCTTCCTCCTCTGAGCCTGATGGAGGGCGTTCCCACACTCCAGGACTGCTTGTGCGTCATGCCTCTGTGTTGCTCGCTGCAAACTAGTACTTGATCTCCGTTGCCTTCTTATGGTTAACATGATAACCTGACTGTTTGTGCTTCAGATAACCAGGATTATGAGTTCACTACGTGGCAAAGCGCTGTATATTTATATATTTACAGTGAAAACTGGTCAGTTCAGGTATCCATCTTGGTCCATGTCACTTACTCCGGGGTACAATTTATTGTCCACTATCCGTATAAATGTATCCTGAGGATACAAAATACTAGATATAATTTCTTTGAGCCTTCTGAGCTAAGATGTTTTCTTGATTTAAAAATGGCTGGCAGTGCCTAGAGTTGGCTTATTTTGGCTATGGTATTAGATTATGCTGATGATGCTCATTTTAAAAATGTTCTTTTTTCCTTTCCATGCTCAGAGTTTTTCTTGGATCTCCTCTTTTTTCCTTATATTTATAAGGGACACTAGGTTTTTATTTTTTTTTTCTATTTTATGATTTTTTTTTCTTTTTTCACCATTTTGATATAATGTTCCTTGATTTCTGTAACAGATTGTGTTAAATTGTATAATTTGATAAAAACAATTTTCAAAATAAGGAAAAAGTGAATAAGGCACATGAAAGATTTGTATACCATTTTATTCAGTACTTCAAAACACCTCTTTAGCAGAAATAACAGCTTCCAAACATTCCCTTTGCCAGCTAAGAGTTTTTCTATTCTTGCATTTGGAATTTTCCTCACTCTTCCTTGTAGAACTCTTCTAGCTCAAACATTTAAAACAAATCGGAGAAAATTCTTTTTCAGTCAGCGCACAATTAAGCTCTGGAATTCATTGCCAGAGGATGTGGTTAAGGAAGTTAGTGCAGATGGGTTTAAAAAAAGTTTGGATGAGTTTCTGGAAAAGTCCATAAATTGCTCTTAATCAATAGGGAATAGCCACTGCTTGTTGCCGGCATTAGTAGCATGGGATCTATTTAATCTTGGAGTACTTGTGACTTGGATTGGCACTGTTGGAGACAGGATGCTGGGCTTGATGGACCCTTGGTCTGACCCAGCATGGCATATCTTATGTTCTTATTCTTAGATCTCCTTGCATTCACTGCATGTTTGAGATCTCCCAACAGATTTTCAATAATATTCAAGTCTGAAGGATGTGAACGCCATTCCAAAACCTTTGTCATTTTTTTTCTGTAAGATTTTGAGGTATGTTTCAGATGATGTCTTGCTGAAATAGCTCCAAGTTCTTCACTGATTGAGGGTGATTAGCTTCTAGGATATGTTATTTAGTTGAATCCATTCTTCCTTCCACCCAGATAATATTTCCTGTGCCACTAGCTGCTACACAGTCCCAAAGCTTAATAGATCCACTCCCATGTTTAATGGTTATCAAGGTGTTCTTTTCTTCAAATGCTTCAACCTTTTTTCTCCAAATGTATCTTGTGTGGTTGTGGCCAAAGAGTTAAACTGTTTCATCACTTCAAAGCACTTTGTTCTAAAAAGCTTCAGGCTTCTCAAGGTTTGGTTTTGAATTCATTAGACTAGGTTTCCCTAAACTACAGTCTGTGGGCCGCATCCGGTCCACCAAGCTCAATTTGCCGGCCTACCAAGCTTTTCTGGGCATGGCTAAATCTGGCCCATGCAGAAAGTTTTCATTTATTTATTTTTAATACAAAAGCCACTGGCAGGGAGGCCAGGCCCTGCCAATAGGAGAAGAGGTGGCTGGATGGTGCCACTGAAGGAAGCTGCTAGTGGGGAGCCCCATATATGTGGCTTTGGGGCACCACATATACACATGAGCATGCACCTCAGTGGGGAAGATGCTGGAGAAGGGAACGCCAGGGAACAAGGTTGCCAGGGGTGTGGCAGAGTTGCCAATTTAGGAGAAATCTAAAACTATTACTAATACTGTATCTGTGATAGTGGTAATCTGTGGTGTTACATTTGCTGGCTTGCAGGATAGGCCACGAGCCGGCTCACACCCCCCCCCCCCCCCCCAATGCTAGCCTCCCTGAAGCATGGCAGGACACTGGTGATGCATAGCCAAACACTTCCACTCCTGCAGCCTTCTGACACTCCTCTAGGCGCACATGTGCTGAATTCAGGTACATTTAAAGGGCCCATGGCGGGAAAAGACCCACGTCGTCCTCAGATGACATCACATGCCTAGCTCTATAAAGGGCTCTTTCTGCCTCACTGCCTCAGCAACGGGTCGACTACCATCCAGGTAGTGTTAGTTGCTGCTTTGCCTCTTTAGCCTCATCCAGCTTTACCTTGCCTCTTTGTCTTCGGCCTCATCTAGCCTTGTCTCGCCTCTTTTCTTCCAGTCTTACCCTGCATTCCACAGCTCCAGTCTTGCCATGCCCCCCCTTAGACTGAACTACAATATTGACCATAGCCCGTGACCTGACCATCCATGTCTTGCTACCTGCCTCGACCACAGCCTGTGACCTGACCATCCATGTCTTGCTACCTGCCTCGACCACAGCCTGTGACCTGACCATCCATGTCTTGCTACCTGCCTCTATCACAGCCTATGACCTGACCATCCAGGTCTTGCTAGCTGCCTCGACCATAGCCTGTGACCTGACCTTCCTTGTCTTCCGCTTGCCTTGACCACAGCCTGAAAATGGAACCTCTTTTCGCCCTCACCAGAGACATTCACCTAAGACCTACTGGCCTCCAGAACCCAAAGTCTTAACCTGCGGGGAACGAGGCTGGTACAGGCGAAGCTCCAGTGAAGTCTCTCCATTGTCTTCCACCCACTGGCAGTGAGGACCTACTGGGATCCACAACTCTGACATTTGGTTGCCCCAGAAATGAGCGATCTATTTCCAGGAGAGTCAAATCCTAGTCACCTTCCCTTTGGATTAAGCCCTCTGGTGCTGGTGGCCAGTGAAGCATGAGAAACAGAAGTAGCCCTTGACATGGAAAAGGAATGAGAGGCTGGATACAGGGTAAGGAGCAGGAACTAACCAGGAATCTAGGAAGGACAACAGGAGTGCTGGATATAGAAGCTGAATGTAGAAGCTGATGAAATTGAAGTCCTCCGGAAACAGAAATGGAGCCAGAGTACAAGGACCAGAATGTAGGACCAAGCTCTGGCAACTGACTGCTGAGACTGCCTCAGTATAAATACAGGCCTATACAAGAAACAAGATAGCTGCCAGGGGAAAGTGAGGCATACAGAGCTGGGAGGACCAGACAGACAGCTCAAATGGCTCAAAGTGCCACCTGCAGGTCAGAGGAGCACTCGGCAATGGATCCTTACAGTATCTACCATACACCCAGGAACCCTGTCTCCTCCTTTTCCAAAAATTTCAAACTTCAATAAAAGTATTTTTGGGTTTAGCAATTTGAACAAGTTTATTCTGCACCTTTTGTCTCGTCGTCCACATATTGGAGGGGTGTGCTTGACCACTCAATTGACTGTTGCTGTAACAAATTATAAGCCTATTTAAAAATTGCTTACCCTGTAAAAGTTGTTGAAAAAAGAAAGCTTGAATCAGCTGGAAGTGTTTGTCAAACAATACAACATTTTAGACCCTTACCAATTTGGTTTTCAAACAGCACATGTCACTAAGATCTTGTTGGTCACACTGTTGGACAGTCATCATCACACTATTAAAGAAAGTGCTGAGGCATTATTAATGCAAGTAGTCATATCAGCTGTCTTTGATATGATGAGTTATAAAACTGATTGAGTGCCTTCGGCCATTTGGGTTAGGGCCCACTGTTCTTAATTGTTTTTCATCTTTCTTTCCAATAGAAAACTACATTTTGGTGAGAAAATGTCTTCTTGGAAAAGGATAATTTGCAGTGTCCCTCAAAGGTCTGCATTATCGGCAGCATTATTCAGTTTGTACCTTTAGCTGCTATTATGTAAGACTCTGGCAAATTTGGGGTGTACTATTGTGCATATGCCAGTGATGTACAGTTTTTTTGTACCCTGTGAAGCAGATGGAAGCCTCCTTGTGGCACTGCTTACTCAATGTTTATAATAGATGAACCAATGGATGATTGCCAATAGTTTGGTATTAAACATACATACTTTTGCAGTACTTTGGGTGTCTAAATCATCTCCCTCACATAAGTGCACTTATGTGAGGGAGATGATTTAGACCTGTATTTTGATATAGGCCTGTATTTTTGAAGGCACTCCTCTAAGTGCACTTATGTGCACTTAGAGGAGTGCCTTCAAAAAATTAAACTCCTCCTCACCAGCCTAAACCTGGTATTAAATTCCGGCAAAACTGAACTCCTGCTCATCGCCTCAGAGAACAGCACCATCACCTCTACACAGCAAGCCACGCCAACAATCACACAAGTGAGAGACCTAGGAGTCCTAATTGATAATCGCTTGAATTTCAAAGCCACTATTAACAAAACCACCAAAGACTGTTTCTACCAACTACAAGTGCTGAAAAGAATTAGACCTCTTTTCCATGCCCAGGATTTCAGAACCATTCTGCAAGCAATCATTTTCTCAAAATTAGACTATTGTAACACCATCCTACTTGGCCTTCCCGCTTCATACACCAAACCACTTCAGATGGTGCAAAATGCAGCTGCACGAATTCTGACAAATACCAGGAGAAGGGACCACATAACCCCCATCCTAAAGAGCCTCCATTGGCTACCTATACACTTTAGAATAATATACAAGGCCATTCTTACCACATACAAAAACATCCACCTACTGGCTCCCATTGACATACAGATCCCTCTCCGACTACATAATTCGTCAAGACCGACAAGAGATGCATACAAGGGATCGCTACAGGTACCACCGCCCAAATCTACCAGACACAGCACACTAAGAGACCGGGCTTTCTCTACAGCCATTCCACCGTTATGGAACTCCATCCCCTCAAATCTCAGAATAGAACCATGAATCTCAACCTTCAAAAAAAGACTAAAGACCTGGATATTCATACAAGCGTTCCCGGACGCCAATTGATCTAACACCTCAATGCCACCCCTAACCTCCACCTATACCACGGTTAACCATATCTTCTATCGTTTACTTGTGTGAATTAATAACCTGTCCTTTCTCTTCCTTCTCCGCCAAGTTCTTATCACCCTGTTATATGTAACTGTGTTCAGTACTGTGTTCAGTTCTGGAGACCGTATCTACAAAAAGACAAAGACAAGATGGAAGCGGTACAGAGAAGGGCGACCAGGAAGGTGGAGGATCTTCATCGCATGACGTACGAGGAGAGATTGAAGAATCTAAATATGTACACCCTGGAGGAAAGGAGGAGCAGAGGTGATATGATACAGACTTTCAGATACTTGAAAGGTTTTAATGATCCAAAGGCAACGACAAACCTTTACCATAAGAAAAAAATCAGCAGAACCAGGGGTCACGATTTGAAGCTCCAGGGAGGAAGATTCAGAACCAATGTCAGGAAGTATTTCTTCACGGAGAGGGTGGTGGATGCCTGGAATGCCCTTCCGGAGGAAGTGGTGAAGACCAGAACTGTGAAGGACTTCAAAGGGGCGTGGGATAAACACTGTGGATCCATAAAGTCAAGAGGCCGCCAATGAAGAGTGGGTGACTCGCCAGAATGATGGCTACTGCCTGGAGACAATACCCTTATTCAATAAACATACACATGGTTACTGTGACTCCAACATCACTCTAAGCTTCAACAGCAAGAGGAAATGTGGAAAAAAGGATTTGCACTCACAAAGACAGGAGTAGCTGGCTTGTTACGGCGGTTACTACCCCAAACCAAATATCCAAATTACTACCTCCACCTTCCTCTATTCCTGATGCCTTTCAACTAGCTTGATCACTCCATTCTTATACTTCACTTCAATGCATATCCAGCATAGTCTCTGCTTCAACAGCAGGGGAAAAGAAAAACTGTTACTTCACACATCCAGCAGAGCTCTCTGCTTAAACGGCAGGGGAGAAGAAAAAAGGATTCACACTCACAAAGCGGGGAGTAGCTGGCTTGTTACGGCGGTTACTACCCCAAACCAAATGTGCCTGATACTTCACTTTCAATGCATATCCAGCATAGCTCTCTGCTTCAACGGCAGGGGAGAAGAAAAAAACTGATACCTCACGCATATCCAGCATAGCTCCCTGCTTCAACGGCAGGGGAGAAGATAAACAACCAATAAGGGCTGTATAACATAATCTGGGTAAAAACAAATAAGCATGGGTGTAGCTTGCTTATTGCGGCGGTTACTACCCCTACTACCTCTAACTACTCAAGCTAGATATTTCACTTGGATGCAGCTCCATCACCGCTCTCTACATTAATGGTGGGGGTGGAAGGGAATTAGAACCAAGAGCTAAGAGAAACAGATAAGTATGAGAGAAGAAATGAGGGAAGCTTGCTGGGCAGACTGGATGGGCCATTTGGTCTTCTTCTGCCGTCATTTTTATGTTTCTATGTTTCTATAACTGCCTTTTCCGCACCATTGTTATAGTTTATGTTTACTATGCACCCCTGTTTTATGTGAACCAGCATGATGTGACTGCTGTCTCGAATGCCGGTATATAAAAATCTGAAATAAATAAAACAAATAAAGTGCAGTTGGCCATTGTGATTGAGGTGAGAAATTTAGGTATTTTACTTGATTCCAAATTAAATCTTAGATCCCATATAAGGATGGTAACCAGAGCTGCTATTTACAAATTCTAACAGCTAAGATAATTTAATATGACATCATTAGTAATGACTTCCAGTGAATCATTCAAGCATGAGTTTTAAATATGCTGGACTATTGAAACTCTTTACAAGGTGGACTTCCAAAAACTTTGCTTCATGCTAAAGAGATAATATAAAATGCAGCTGCCAGACTGATCACCGGCATTGGTAAGAGGAATAATCATCACCCCAAAACTTAAATAATTACATTGGTTACTGGTTCAACAAGTGCTGTTCAAAATGATCACTATTATTCATTAGAAGACTTATCTCATTATGAACTATGTTCTTCAGAGCAAAAAACTGCTTTTCCTTGCTCTTCAAAATGTTGCATGAAACTTGCTCAATAGTATTTTCTTTTATTGACCTAATGAATTGGAATGCAGTACCCAATAATATTAGAGAGGAGCCTATTTATGTTTAAAAAAAAAAAAAGTTAAGGATATTTTTTTCACATAGGTATACAAATAACCTTGGGTTTAAGTTAGTCTTATGATATTTCCTATTTATTTTATGCATTTTCAATTATTACTTTATTTTAATTGGAATTTTAAATTTAATGTATTTATTATTTTGTAAATGGTAAGTGAGAACATGATATAAAAAGGGATAGTGAGGTATCATTAGGTAGTTATTTGGGTGGTAAATAGAATGGGGGAAGTTAGTTGGAGAAGATGTTTTTGTGTGATGACTTATTTGTAACCACTTAGAAGAGTGTTCCTGAACTAGGGAAAATCAAGTTGAAATAATTAAATAGGAATATTTTTTAGATGTTGACTTTATATGTCTGTTTTAATGTTATGTCTTGTTTTACTAATTTATGAATTCTAATCTTCACTGAACAATTAATTATATATTTGCAGAATAGAAGAATGCATAAAGATTTACCAAATTTCAGTCTCATCAGAGGAGACAGAATGGAAGACCAGTTTACAGGGGGATACTGGTAGCTGTTTCCATTAACAGCAATAGGCTCCAAGGATGCCTGGACCAAGTGAGGAGACACCGATTCAGGACCTATGAGGAAAACACAAAAATAAAGTGCAAAGTACATTCATCTTTATCAGCATAGGCTAAGGACACTGAAGGTAACATTAAACAAAAGACCCCACCAAATGTTATTTATAGAGCATCTATAAATAACATTTATTTATAACATAAAGCCATAATCAACAGTACAACTGGTATAATCAGTCACCGTACTGGAAGTGAATGGACAGTTTCAGGAAACAAAAAGTCAAAGTGAGAAATTGCTCAGAATGATAAAAAGATATGAGGAATAAATAATAGGTAGATTTTGATTAGCTTCTTGAACAAAGTAAAACAGATCACGGTAGACAATACCATGCAGATAATTTCAGACAACTACAGAAACACAAGAAAACGCATAGTGGTAAGAAATTTTTCATTTTATGAAAGATAAATTTACTAGATGAGGAAAAATGCAAATGGTAAGAGGGGATAAGAGAAAAGAGAAATAAGACAATATTCAGATATGCAGACTGAAGATGATAGAGAACAAGGAAGTAAAGATGAGGACTGATGTGAGCTGAAATACGGAACCAGACAAGAGATATAAAAAATGGACATTTAATGGATTTTCATGATGAAAATAAGAAAGATGAAATCATGTGTTTTGTACTCAGGTAAGACAGGATAATATATTTGACCAGTGACCTAGCACTGAAAAAGGTCAAGAAGTGATTAATGTTAAGGAGATGAAATTCTTTGTTCCATGGTCTATGATCTATTTGATGAATGGATCATGGAAACATTTTCTGGATTGACACACATTATGATTTGTTTACTTCTAAGATCAACCTCACCCATCCTTAATTCATGAGGAGGTGTTTCTGCATTATAGGAGGAATACATAATGATTGAAAGGGTGAGCTGAATCAGCTTTTCATTTGCGTATATCCTGGAATGGAGGAGTAGCTTAGTGGTTAGAGCAGTGGGCTGAGACCTAAGAAAGCCAGGGTTCAAATCCCATTGCCACTCCTTGTGATCTGGGGCAAGTCACTTCATGCTCCATTGCCTCAGGTACAAACTTATAGGGTCATTCATCAAAATACGTTAACGCCATAAAGCATGCGATAATTGTATTATTGGACAGCGCAAATGCAAATTTTTAGAAGGGGCGGGATTGGGGAGGGGTTTGGGCAGGAAAAATTAAAATGAGGGGCAATATCGCAGTAAATGGCAGGATGCAGAGGCTCTTCCCCTGCCATTTACTGCAGCTGTGTGGGCTCCCTGCTTCTCTCCTCCAGTTTTCCTCAGTGCTGTCTGATTACCATGGGGGACAGGAAGGAGGAGCTGAAAAAGCAAGCAAGAGATTTAAAGGCACTGTTTACTAGAATCCAGCATGAGCCCAAGGAGGAGGATCATAATACCAGCACTGAGGCATAGGAAATAACTTTTCCAAGGAACACTGTTTGAGAAACATTGATTTAGCAATGCATCCAAACAAGGCAAAATGTGCATTGATCATATATTCAATACTTACATTTCAAAGGTTGAACAGAGAAGAGAATCCCTTACTAAAAGTGTACATATGCATTTGGCCCTGTACCTTGCCAGTAATGTGTTTTATAATGCAGGTCACCTGACAGTGGGCATGTTGCTAGCAAGTTTTGAATATATTGCAAAAGCATGTGAAACTGTGTGCGCAAATATGCACATGCACGTGTGGGTGTGCATGTGGGAAGGAGACTGGATGGCTTAGTGTATTGGCACAGGGATGCTGCCTTTTACCTATCTCACATTGGTAGTGGTGAAAGTCATTAGTATCTGAACACAGCTCAGTGGCTTACATGCAGTGGGGTGGCGGTTTCAGTCCCATTCCATGGGATAGGTGTCCATATCGTTTCATAAAATCACCATTGTGTTTAGCATTAAATAGCCTCTTTGTCTAGTCACCATTTCCAAGTAATGTGACCACAATTACCCAAACTAATTTCCTGATATCTTTGCACCATTGGAATTTATGTACGATGCCATATAAATGTCAAATCAATAAAGCAAGCAAGCAATGGCAGCAGAGCAGGGCTCAGGTAGGGGGAAGATTGTTGTAATGCATGTCAAGAATGAGGCACCCTGGTAACGCAGCATAAGATTAGGTGCTATAAGTGCTAACTCATACTAATTCCAGTTCTAGTCAGCATAATGAGATTCTTGTCATGACTGCTAAAAAATACAAAACATAAATTATTAAAAATATGCAAGCAATACGTTCTTACCTTTCTTTCCTGCATCAATAATGAAATCAACAGCAGCGCGGATCAGGCTCTTTTCTGTCAAGTAACCAAAGTCTGGAGGAACTGTAAGACAAAATTACATGCGTGTGTCATGCAGTCCTCAAACGCAAGGAAGTGATGAGGATTCTGTCATGATGATATTCGGTCAGAGGATGGGACTCAGAAGGGAGGTACTAGTTGAAGAGTGAGGAACACAAACAGCAAAAACAAAAATAACATGTTAAGGATGATTAAGCCTTCACCATAAGCTAAAGTGTGGAAATGCCCAGCAGTGGGAAGTTCTATGGGTCTAGAGTTGTTTTTGAGTTACAGTTATGGTCCATCCTATACAGGGTTGGTCTTTTGTCCAAAATCTATAAATGTGACTCCATGGGTCACTGAGAGGAGTTATTGATCAGAGGGGCAAGGGATAGACAGCAAGAGCTATAGCTTTCTAGGCTACTGAAGGAGGAAGGACAGTTTGCCTTTTTCTCCCTTGAGGGATGGGGTTGGTGTCTCAGCTGGAGGGAGCTGTTCCAGTGCTCAGGGAAAACATTTGTCCCAAGTTTCAAACATAAAGTGCTTTGTCCAGAGGCTAAAGGCAACAGCTAAGTACTTGAACAGTTTGTCAAGTGGGAGAAGTTTTTCCCTGTTCTGCAGCATCTGAAGATGGCCCCTTGCTTAACACAGGGAGTGCCCTGTGAAAGGGGTTACACTGTAATTCAGAAAATACTATAAAAGAAAAGAAACAAGAGGAAGGGGGACAGGCAAAATTCTCAAAAATAAAGGGCAGCAGGAAGGTTTGGGACAAGCAAAGGCCCAAACAGAGGTGCAAACTGTTCATTCATTAAAAGGACGCGATAAAGATTTCTTCACACAGATTTATGCTTCTCTATTTTTGATGTGATTTGTTGTCCAGGGGTGGTGGTAGGTGGGTGATTTGGGTTATATTAGCCGGATTTTAATTCGTAGAGAACCACAATAGGTTTTTACCTGGCAGATGGTTGTCCCAAATGAGCTAAATCAAGAAGCGGGATGGCAATTTTTTCTGTGAAATGATAACATCGAAATTTCTCATTTAATGATGTGAAGAGTCCCTACTGGATAGTTATGTATTTAAAATAGTCAGAACTTGATCGGGTTCACTGGCCTTTTATGATTAAAAGTCCTCGAAAAGGCGGGGTTGGGCTGTAATTTGTTAGCGTGAATCAGGGCAATGTATTCCGCCCCAAAGGCCCGTATAAAAATCAATGGTCATTATTGTACATCCTTCGCCCTGGGGAGGGGAACCCGTCAGCGGTGTCCCTTGTCCCCCTTGCTCTTTGCCCTGGTGATGGAACCCCTAGCAGAGGCTATCCGACAGAATGCACACATCAAAGGGCTATCTCAGGACAAATGCATCACAAAATCTCTTTGTTTGCAGATGATGTTCTGCTAACAGTGGCATTTCCGCACTTGTCTATGTCTGTTCTGGTCCAAGAGTTGGGCACCTATGGGAAATTATCAGGGTTTAAAATGAATATGAGTAAATCCTAACTCCTGAATTTGACTTTAACTGCCACACAGATGGATGACCTATGTGGGAGTTTCCCGTTTACTAGGGCAAAACAGAGCATTCAACACCTAGGCATCCAGCTTCCAGCAGACTGGACCCAGCTGTTCCCACTTAACTATAACCCATTGCTGGCACGCACTACCAGGGATTTTGACATTTGGTCAGCCTATAATCTCTTCTGGTTTGGCCGCATTGCAGCAGTTAAAATGACTATATTGTCACGCTGGTTGTACTATTTTCAAACCCTCCCCATCAAAGTACCTTACAAATTTCTACACACCCTTAGATTCATATGGAAGCAGTGGCCGCCTAGGATGGCTAGGCGGGTTCTTTATCTTTCACAGTCCAAGGGGGGGCTAGTGGTCCCAGATTTCATTAAATATTATGTGGCGGCCAAATTGCATGTGATCTATGTATGGTCTGCTAGTACAATTATCAAATCTTGGGTCAATTTGGAACAATCACACCTTAGGAGTGGGTTCCTATATTCCCAGATCTGAGGGGTCCCTATCCCAAGAGGGAATGTGCAGGTGGAAAATACATTTACTCACCACACCCTACAAATGTGGAGGCAATGGAAGGCACGGGTAACAGGCTGCTCCTTCCTGTCTCCTTTACTGCCTACAGAGCTTAGCTTGGTATCTCAAATGGTCTCAACAGGGGTTATAGTGCTGTGGTCAACTATTTGTTGCCAACCAGATATTTTCTTACGAAGCATTGAAACATTATATTGATTTACAACCTAGTGATTATTATCAATATATACAAATGGTCCACTGTTTGTCTGATCCTGTTTGCCCCCATGTAACACAGGAACTTACAGAATTTGAGAAATTGTGTTATTTTCAGAATACAGGCAAAGGGCTTATTTTCAAGCTTTACCAAATGCTGCTACCACCCAGACACCTTACAAAGATCCTATGTGAAGGGGTGGGAGGCTGAGTGGGGCAAAGAATGGACCAGAGAGTAGTGGGAATATTGCTATACGATTATTGCTAAGAGCTCTGTACCAGCAGGGGTGAAGGAACTTAATTATAAGTTATTATACAGATGGTACCTCACGCTGGTACGCCTACACAAATTATACTCGGATAGATGCTGGAGACAGTGTGGGATGGCTGGTACATTTATACATGTCTGGTGGCAGTGTCCATCACTGACTGTTTATTGGAAGTGGATTGAAAGGATTATCTGGGAGATGATTTCGCTGAGGGTGGATTTGACCCCTGACAGTATCTACTGTCCTTAAAGATGGTCATATGCACAGTCACATCTTGTTAATCATGTATTGTGTGCTGCCAGGCTAGCGGTGTCATCGCATTGGAAACAACCACTACCACCTACATCTTCAGTTGTTCTCTGAAGACTCTGGGACTTGCATAACCTCTCATATCTAACAGCAGTACGTGAGGACAGGATATCCATTCACTTACTTATTTGGGAGCCCTTTTTGCGGTGGTCCAATTCGCATCTTTAATTGGACTTATGAGGACTTAAGTTTACTTTCTTCTTGCACCTAATGGGCTTATATGATGATATAAGCCCTTTATTTTTGAGCTTGGTTTTAGCAGTCCGGACTCACTGGTCGGGGGGGGGGGGGGGGGGGGGAAGGGTGGAGAGGGTTGGCGTTAAGGGTACAAAAGTGTAGCGCTACGCATCATTTATGATGGGTTGGGCTATGGGTCAGGCACCCTTCTGACCCCCCCCAAAACTTGCCTAAAGTCCCTAGTGGTCCAGCGGGGGCCGTCGGCTGTCCATTGCTCCTACCATGTGACAGGGGCCGACCAATGGCACCAGTAGCCCGTCACATGGAAAGGGAAAAGGGCCACCGGTGCCATTTTGTTTACTGGCAACCGACGGCGCGAGAGTGGGAGATTGCTCCCGGGATCCCCTCTGGACCACCAGGGACTTTAGGCAAGTTTTGGGGGGTTTTAAAGGGTTGGGGTGAGTTTTTTTTTTTTAAATAAATGTGCCCCTCCCCCCCTGCGCAAACTCGAACAACAAATTTCCCACGAAGTTTGGGGAAAATCCATCTCGGGATTCGGGTCCTCCTACCCATGCCGAATTAGACTATTTCTTTGAAATTTTGCAATTCGGCAAAAATGATTGCATATCCCTACAAAAGAGTGTAACCCAACAAGTTGAATGTTGTAAAGACACTGCTTTATTGTGCTGTTTATCTGAGAAGTTTGGTAACACCAATAAAATTTAAATATAAAAAAAAAGAACACTCTCTTCCTGCCAGCAGGATTCATGTTATAAGGTGATGCTAAGAAGTGTGCTGTCTGGTTCTGTAGATGAATTGCAGCCAACAACAAGTTTTTAATTTTTATGATATGATATAGTGTTTTTAGAAGGGTTATCTGAGTTTTTACCAATCATAAGTTTTGTTATGTCTAGTTCTGTTTTGGGGTTTTCACAGATTTGCTTTAAGATTATAGGCATTTGCTGCTGGGAATCTAGTTCTTTTTGTATCTCCTTGATAAAGCTACTTAGCAAAACATGGCCATGTTGAGGGAAGAGCTTGTTTGATGCTTTATCATCTAACAGGACAAAGAAGTTTGCAGAGAGAGTGAACATGGTGCTTCAGCATTTGAAGGGAAGTACAACTTTCTATATTGTGCTACACCTTGTGCAGAAAGAGTATTGCTGGTGTTCATTTATCCAGAGGGAATGCAATCCTCTACATTTTACATTTAAGAATTTTGCAATGTGAAAATGATATAAAGATTTTGAGTTTGATGTATTTATTGCAAATATTTTTTGTTGCCTAATAATTATACATGGTAAACTATATAGCAAAAGTTGCTTACCTGTAACAGGTGTTCTCACAGGACAGCAGGATGTTAGTCCTCACATATGGGTGACATCAGAGGATGGAACCCAATCACGGAACATTTTTGTCAAAGTTTCTAGAACTTTGACTGGCACCTACTGGGCATGCCCAGGATGGCAATGACCCTGCAACCAGCAGGGGTCCCCCTTCAGTCTTGTTTAAAAGTAATAGTAAGTGCCAAAAAATAAAATAAGAAAAACCTAACGAACCCAACACCGCAGGGTGGCGGGCGGGTTTCGTGAGGACTAACATCCTGCTGTCCTGTGAGAACACCTGTTACAGGTAAGCAACTTTTGCTTTCTCACAGGACAAACAGGATGGTAGTCCTCACATATGGGTGAGTACCGAGCTGAGGATGTCCAAAAAATGCACCAAATGTACCCAAAAGACGTGCAACCAGCACAACAACTGGGGTCAAATTTGGTAGAGGCATCCTGAACCCTAACGGGTAAGGTGGAAGGGTGTTGGTACATCAAGTTGCAAATAGGTTGCGCAAGACAGACTGGCTGATGATGGAATCTTGTCTGCCAGCCTTGTCTAAACAATAATGGGCTGCAAAGGTATGGAGAGAACTCCAGGTAGCAGCCCTACAAATATCAGGAAGCAGCACCGAGCGTAGGTGCGCTACTGAAGTTCCCACGGCCCTGACAGAGTGTGCTTTAACACAGTCTTGAAGTGGAATGCCTGCTTGCTGATAGCAAAAGGATATGCAGTCCGCCAACCAGGAGGCGAAAGTCTGCTTCCCCACAGCTTGACCCAATCTGATGGGATGGAAAGAAACAGTTGGGTGGATTTTCTGTGAGTAGCTGTATGGTCTAGATAGAATGCTAGAGCCCATTTACAGTCAAGGGTATGCAGACTCTGTTCTCCTGGATTGGAATGGGTCCTGGGAAAGAAGGTGGGTAGTATAATGGATTGATTAATGTGAAACTCCGATACTATCTTAGGCAAAAACTTCGGGTGAGTGCAGAGTACTACCCGGTCGTGCATAAGTTTAGTGTAAGGCGGGTAGGAAACTAGGGCCTGTAACTCATTAACTCTGTAAGCGGATGTGATTGCAAAAAGAGAAATCACTTTCCTTGTGAGATAGTGAAGATCACAGGATTAGAGAGGCTCGACTGGTGGTTTCATGAGCTGACCCAATACCAGATTGAGGTCCCAAGAAGAGGCTGGAGGGCGCAGCAGAGGTTTGAGGTGGAGCAAGCCCTTCAGAAAACGTGTTACAAGGGGTTGTACTGAAATGGAAACATCCCCAACACCTTTATGGAGGCAACTACCGCACTGACATGCATCCTAATGGAAGAAGTTTTTAGACCTGATTCTGACAAGTGCCAGAGATAGTCTAGAAATTTTGTGGTGGAACAAGTAAAAGGATCAAGGAACAGGGAAGAACACCATGACATAAACCTGTTCCATTTGTAGAAATAAGAGACTTTCTTGTGGAACGCTTTCGTGAAGCAAATCAAGACACGGGAAACTGGCTCAGAAAGGTTAAGTGGCTGAAGAATTAACCTTTTAAACATCCAAGCAGTCAGAGACAAGGCCTGAAGATTGGGGTGGCGTAGGCACCCGTCGTTCTGGGTGATCAGAAGCGTCCCAGTGGAATGTGCCTGCAAATAGAGAGGTCCTGAAGAGTCGGAAACCACATTTGGTGTGGCCAGTGAGGGGCTATCAGGATCATGTTTCCCTTGTCCTGACGTAACTTCATGAGAGTCTTTGAGAGAAGAGGAAGTGGAGGGAACACATAAAGGAGACCGGTTGCCCACGAGAGGGAGAACGCATCTCTTGGTAGTGAGTATTGGCTGCGAGTGAGAGAGCAAAAGTTCTCTACTTTGCGGTTTTGAGGTGACGCAAAGAAGTCTATGTGATTGTAACCCCAACGTTGGAATATTGAATCCACTACTGTGGGGTTGAGGGACCACTCGTGCGGTTGAAAGGTGCGACTCAGCTTGTCTGCCAACACATTGTCCACTAGGGATGTGAATCGTTTTTTGACGATTTAAAATATTGTCCGATATATTTTAAATTGTCAAAAATCGTTAGAGGCGATATACAATAGGAATTCCCCCAATTTATCGTCAAAAATCGTAAATCGGGGGAAGGGGGAGGGGAAGGGGGAGGGCGGGCAAACCGGCACACTAAAACAACCCTAAAACCCACCCTGACCCTTTAAAATAAATCCCCCACCCTCCCGAACCCCCCCAAAATGTCTTAAATTACCTGGGGTCCAGTGGGGGGGGGGGGTCCCGGTGTGATCTTCCACTCTCGGGCCACGGGTGCGTTAATAGAAATTTTTTGGTTCCTGTCCCCCGACGTCACGAGCGCAGGAGATCGCTCCCGGACCCCCGCTGGACCCCCAGGGACTTTTGGCCAGCTTGGGGGGGCCTCCTGACCCCCACAAGACTTGCCAAAAGTCCAGCGGGGGTCCGGAAGCGACCTCCTGCACTCGAATCGTATTGCCGTATTGCAAAATGGTGCCGGCCATACGGCCAGCGCCATTTTGCAATAAGGCAATATGGCCATACGGCCAGCGCAATTTTGCAATACTGCAATATGGCCGGCGCCATTTTGCAATACAAAATGGCGCCGGCCGTATGGCCATATTGCCGTACTGCAAAATGGCAATACGATTCAAGTGCAGGAGGTCGCTCCCGGACCCTCAAAGATTTTTTGTATCATTGTTTTCATTTTTGTCTAAGCAGTAGAGTTCACAGAGTGATGGCAAACAAAATCCACTCTAGTGAACATAAAGCGAAGAGTAGCAGGCCTTATTCTACTGTGGTGGGACCAATATTTTTCAAATGAAGACTGTGGAAAGTCATGAAGGAAAAATCTGCTTATCTGTAGAGGAAATAAAAATCTTACTTTAAAAAGTAGACACACTAGGGGTGAAAAACATGAAACAATTTGAAAAACCTGGGGAAAAAGGTCAATGGACTGGAAATATCAATGTAAAAAAGTGTAAAATCATGTATTTCACTGTGCAAAAGGCATAACTATTTACCTATTAGGAGAGCAAGAACTTGCATCTACCATGCAAAAGAGCAGTTAGAAGAATGGCCATTTGCCATTGGCACTTATTTTTGGTTTTATTGTTATGAGGTATATATGTATTGGGGTAGATTTTAAAAGAAGCGCGATCAGCCTACTTTTGCTTGCGCATCAGACTCAAGCAAAAGTACGCTGGATTTTAGTAGATACGCGCGGAGCCGCGCGTATCCACTAAAATCCCTGGATCGGCGCACGCAAGGCTATTGATTTTGTATAGCCGGCGCGCGCCGAGCCGCGCTGCCTAACCTGTTCCCTCCAAGGCCGCTCCGAAATCGGAGCGGCCTCGGAGGGAACTTTCCTTTGCCTTCCCCTCCCTTCCCCTACCTAACCCACCCGCCCGGCCCTGTCTAAACCATCCCCTTACCTTTGTCGGGGGATTTACGCCTCCCGGAGGGAGACGTAAATCCCCGCGCGCCAGCGGGCCTCCTGCGCGCCGGGCCGCGACCTGGGGGCGGGTACGGAGGGCGCGGCCACGCCCCCGGACCGCCCCGGGCCGTAGCCACGCCCCCGTACCCGCCCCCAAAACGCTCCCGACACGCCGCGACGACCGGGCCCGCCCCCGACACGCCCCCCTCCGAAAACCCCGGGACGTACGCGAGTCCCGGGGTCTGCGCGCGCCGGTAGGCCTATGTAAAATAGGCTTACCGGCGAGCAGGGCTCTTAAAATCCGCCCCATTATGTATAATGGATTGTTTATATAAGTTGTGATGTATTTTATATGTTGATGTCTGTTTTATCTTATGATAAGTTATTATGATATTTTATTGATGTTGTTTTGTTTACCACCTAGAAGTGACAATAGTGTGTTGTACAAATTTTATAAATAAATAAATATATAAAAGCTGCCTAGGAGTTTCTTTTATTTTTTTTTTTTATTTAGGCATTTTATATACTGTTGTTCCAAATAAAGATCACAATGGTTTACAATTTTACAATATTAGCATTTCTATTCTTGGTCAACAATCATATACTGTGTGTTCATATTCACATTCTAGGCTAAAATTACAATAAATTTATGTTATGGTTCATATTCATAAAAGTTCTAGGACATCAGAATAGTAAGAATATAATCTAGTTCATATTTGTACATTTTTAGGTCAACCTATTGCTGATAACCTGAAAGTTGCCAATCCAGGTTATAAAGAGCTGGGGAAAGTTAACCAAATGTTTAGGCATACAAGGAGCAAGAACAACAGGAAGAGAAAGGAGAAAACAATAGTAAAGTGAGTGCCAGCAAGAGATTTGAAACTATGCATGAAAAGTGAAAATCATGACCAAATACAAATCTGCATGCTCTGTAGAATGTAAGGGAGAAAAATAATAGTCATTCCAATGAAAAATATACGAGAGTCATTTTCAAACAGCTCCCATAGGCTGAAGTCTGTGGGTGTTTTTTACCTGCAGACTTTAACCTGAGTTTTCAAAGCAAATTTATACACATAAACCCACTTTGAAAATTTGCCGGTGTGCAGGAGAATCTGGTACAGCATACACACACAAAGTTACACCTGCTTAAGAGCAGGTATAACTTGGTGCATGTGGATTTCCACATATACTTTTGAAAATCCAAAGAATGCATGTAAATCCTGATCCTGGCCAAACTCCCCCCTCCCCCCCCAGAACACCTATTTAGTATGTGCATAGAAGAGCCTATGAAATTCTGTTCTGCGTGTACCTTTGCACACATACCCACTGGATCTCTTTTCAAAGAGGCACTTAGGTGCATAAAATCTGGTTTAATGTGTGTATTTCTCTTTGAAAATTACCACTATATATATTTTGTATATATATATATATATATATATATACAAAGTCAATATTCAAAAGGGATTGCCCAGCTAACATTGAGAATAAGCTAAATAGATCACCCAGCAAAAACTTAACTGATTAAGAAAGAGGGTGGTTTAAGTTTATCCGGCTAATGCTGAACATCAGAGCTAATCAGATGAAGTTATCTGACTAAGGGGTAGATTTCATAACGTGCGCGCGCATACATGGATGCGCCGATTTTATGAATATGCGCATGCTGGCGCGTGCATGTTAGAAAATCAGGTGGCCGCTCACACATGCGTGCCGGATTTTACAATTTGTGAGTGCATGTGCAGGCTGGGAGGGAACTTCCCTACCCCTCTACCTAAACTCCCTCCCTCTTCCACGCTCCTCCCCATCCCCTAAATCCTACCTACCTATCATTGTTTTTTTTTGTTTTCATACTTACTTCAGGGTCTGACCTGAAGTAAGTTGCGCGCGCTGGCTAGCTGCCGGCATGCGAGTCTTCGGGACAGCGTTCAATCGCGCTGTCCCGGCCCGCCCCCTCCCCGCCCCTGCCTCCTGGCCTGCCCCTTTGAAATGCCCAGCAGTTGTGTGCGTACCGGGCCTCTTTGAAGATTTGCCCGGCGCGTGCAAGGCCGTGCGCAGGGTTTTAAAAATCTATCCTTAACTCTAGTTGGAAAACTACTGTCCTAATGTTAGTCAGATAACTTTAAAAAAACCCCCAAAACAGTTTTAAATTAGGGGTCCAGAAATGGTTGACACTCCCCTCCCTGTTACCAGAGAACAAAAAGCAGCATGGGCCAAGTGCCTGCCCCCGATACAATAAAAAATGTCATATTACCCAGAAGCCAGATTCCCTCCTTCCTTGATCCCCAAAATTGTGTGTCTGTAAATCCTTACCCCTGACCTCCACATTTCTCCAATACAGAGCAGGAGGAGAATAGATTTTTAATGCCTCCTGTAATAGCTACAGGTACTTAGTATTAATTTATTAACAGTACTCAGACAATGATTGGTCCCTTCAATGATCGATGTCAGGAAAGGGACCAATTCCCATTCGGAATTAGCTGCTCTGCTGCTAGAATTGTTTTTCATCAATATTCAATAAACCAGTGATCAGCAAAGAGATCTGGAAAGGAATATATGAGTGAGGCTATCTCATATATATATATATATATATATATATATATGTATATATATGAGATCTGGAAAGGAATATATGAGTGAGGATATCTCATATATATATATATGAGATCTGGAAAGGAATACGACGAGTGAGGCTATCAAATTTGTGGATGATACAAAATTATTCAAAGTAGTTATATATATATTGAAAAGCACCGGTCCAAGTACAGATCCCTTAGGCACTCCACTGTTTACCCTTTTCCACTGAGAAAATTGACCATTTAATCCTACTCTCTGTTTCCTATCTTTTAACCAGTTTGTAATTCACGAAAGGACATCGCCTCCTATCCCATAACTTTTTAGTTTTCTTAGAAGCCTCTCATGAGGGACTTTGTCAAAGGCCTTCTGAAAATCCAAAAACACTACATCTACCGGTTCACCTTTATCCACATGTTTATTAACGCCTTCAAAAAACTGAAGCAGATTTGTTAGGCAAGACTTCCCTTGGGTAAATCCATGTTGACTGTGTTCCATTAAGCCATGTCTTTCTATATGTTCTACAATTATGATCTTGAGAATAGTTTCCACTATTTTTCCCGGCACTGAAGTCAGGCTAACTGGTCTATAGTTACCCGGATCGCCCCTGGAGCCTTTTTTAAATATTGGGGTTACTAAAATCAAATATGTCTGATGAGGTGTAGATGTGACAGATGCAACTCTTCAGCCCTCCCCTTCAGAGGCAAGGTCAATATATAAAGAGAACTTAAGAATCCCAAGGCAATCAGTTTCTAAAAGGAAAGTTTTACATCATTCCAATCTGAATGAGTATGAAAAGTGAACAAACACAGGGAGGATGATCATCCACTAATCTAACAGGTGCCATATGTAATATAATAAATCAATAGAAACACATTTGAACATTTCAGCGAATAATAAAAGTTTAATAACCTATAGATCACACAGTATCCTAAATATGTAGAGATTATACTTTTTCAATGTATTAGTGAAATAATTATGTAAATTCATCCCCAGAGTTTTTATATATTATACATGCTGAGGACAGCTGCTGAATGTATAGTATGGATTCCAAACATATTAACAGTTTTATCCCTTTTATCAACTACTTGTTGAAAGAATCAAGACCATCCTGTATACAGATCCCACCGGCTGTGTGCCCAAATTGTTCTACCAGATGATTCCTTACCTTCATGGTGGGAAGTTCCAGAAGGTTGTATGAAGATGTGGAATACTCAAATTGGATAAAAATACACAGTAAGAACATTTCTTTAGAAAAGCCAGAGAGCATAAATCTTACTTCAAGACTCTGAAGTACTCATCCTTGCCTTGATATATTTCAGAAAAGCACTATGCAATTAATATTCATTTTGTTATAGGCTTGTCGCAGCAAAGGAAACTTACCAGATGCTCTGCTCTGGTTTGAAGACAAGCTGGCCAGATGAAGGTGTCCTAAAAGCCAGGCTGCATTTGTCTGAAGGCCAATTACTCCAGATAAACTGACAATCTGTGGCAGGACATGTACATACTTATTCAAAAGACATAAATTATCTTTAAGAAATAACAAAGCATAACAATCTTAGCATAGATACAGGAACATTCTTTTGGCCATATCTTGAAAACTGCATATCTTCCATTTCCTGGACAAACACCGTCCTCGTGAACTGTCCTAACCATTTTTACAAAGGGCTAAAATGGAAAATATCCAAATATGTTTCAATTAAACATTAAATTTGATTGTGTGTGAAATCTTGGCTTAAAAATAAAAAAACCTGTGAAGACATACCTCAAGGACAAGGGGATTATTCCAATAAGGATGCTGACAGTGACTGCTAGGAATGGTGAGAGTGAAGAAGGATAAGCATAGCATTTCTCAGAGGAGGAATTTTAACATTCCAATTAAATGCAGAGTCTGGTACAGACTGCATTCCAACCTTTGGTGTAACACAAATAACTAAAGTCCATATGGATCTCAGGATTCAGGTACGTACAGGGAACTCAGGATTCTTTGTAAAGCACAAGCAGGATTCCAATCAGTATTGTGACATCACTATCAAAGGGCCTCTGAACTACAGGAAGTATAGAGGTTCCCATTTTAGAGAAATACAGGTGTGGAGTTTGTTATGATTTTTTTTTCAGACATATACCTGGTTTCAGATTTCAGTCCTTTATAGTTATGTTTTTTTTATCACAAAAATATATTTCTCTCCCTGCCCTCCCCTCCACTCACAAATTAAGTCTCTGATCTAACCAGGGACTTATTTAATAGTTTGAAGTTGGTATTTGGATTAAAAAAATTAACAGCAGCAGATCACAATTCAAAAATATGATCAAATATTCCCAGATTGGGCCATGGCCTCAGAGTTCAATCCTCATGATAGAAGAATCTCTAGTTTTTAAATTTACATTTATTAATCATCATTATGAAATAAAGCAATTTACAAAAAAAAAACCTATCAAATAAACATCATATAATATCAAAGACAAAATAGTACATACAATTAAAAAAGCATCACACCATTACATAAATGAATAAAAAATAATTATTTAAGGGGGACAACAGGAGACTGAACATTTTTCAGAGAAGTTAATGTGCTTGCAAATGGTGATCTTACCACCTCATACTTTGAACCAGACGTATGGGATGAGGGAGGTGTGATCTGTAGTTTTAGGGTGGTTAGCACAGACATGTAATACCTGTTACTGATATGCAGTACTGCTGCATTACAATGCCATGCTAATATTTGCATAGCCACTGTAATTCAGCAGCAGTGTGCGTATCATTAGCCATATGCATACTACATTAAACTGTGATTACCTGCCATTTTCACCAGCCATTAGTACACAGACTTCTAAATGTATCATTATCCTCAATTTATTTTTTTATCATTATAAAAAAAATCCATTGTACAATGTATAAGCAAATGAATATTTGAAATTCCCAACTGACCTTATTTTTAATTCTGTATGGTAGTACAGAATCATTTCCCATATTCCCCATCTTGGAGACATGGTATCAAATATAGAGTAAGAACAGATAGCCTAACTACAGGGGGATTTTGTGCCTAGATGATTAGTCAGACCCTAAGGCACAAATTACTGTGGTAGATCCAAATGGCCTAGGATTATGCTGACAAGATGTCTCTAAGAGACAGGATGGATAAAGACTGTTTTTGTCACAACTTTTCTGCAATCAAATTTCTATGAAGAATATTTCAGTTTGTTATATTCTAAGATGAACAGCACATATGTCGGCCCGTGCCCAGGGACGTGGCCATTTTGATAACATACGCATGCATGTTATAAAATAGCCTGGCCACACACCATGTGTGCCAAATTTTATGTGGGCATGCACAAGCGTACACAAATGTTGCTTCTAGTGCGTAAATCCAGGGATTTTAAAAGGGGTACGTGCTGACATTATTCCCAGTTTTACCAGTTCATCCCCAGTTCGCCGAGTTAAGAGATAGGTCCTCCACACTCCCCTAGTTTAATAGCCTTCTCTTCCCCCTGTTAACCATGACCCTTAAAACCTCACAGATATATTTTTCTTTCTTTCTTTCTTTCTTTTTTTTAACTTACATGTCATCCATAGCAGAAGTAAAGTTACGTGGCAGGGGGCCTTGGTGTGCACCGGATCACATAATTATTTACGCACACATCTTAGGTTCATGCCCCCAAACCCGTCCCTTTTAGAAATCTTCCGAGATATGCACGTTCTGGTAGATATGCGTGTATCTCGGCAGCGTTTAAAATCCACTCAGTATGCACGAGACCGATACATTCACGCATCCCCTAATTAATGCATGCGTCGAGCTTTTAAAATTCACCTTTAAATTGATAGTTCGGAAAAAGCAATGTCCCATAGTTGCTGGAGCTTGAATGACTCTGAGCAAGATATGTTATTTCCAATGGCCACTGGAAAATTACTTTGTGAAAAAAAGTGAACTAGTATAAAACTACGATCTCAGGATATTGATTTCAAAATTCCATTGGCATATATTTTTTGCTCCTACTTTCCATTGTCAATCAACCCAGAAGACTGGTGAAAAGCCTCCTCTAACACTAATCTTTAGGGTCACTTTATGGTGTTCAAGATTACTGCAGTAGCGGCTGATGTCTTTTCTCCCTTTCATGTAACATCTACACCAGGGCTGACCCTCATTCACTAATAGGCTACTCTGGTCCTGGAATGCCACAAACAGGTTTGGTTCGTAGAACATCCACGACAACTATAATGACATATTTCTTACAATGAAGGCAGTGCTTAAAAATATACCTAGAGGCCGATATTCAGCGCTACTAAGCCGGATAAATCTACTTATTCAGCTAAATGGCAATGGCTGAATATCCGGACACATTCAGTGGCTGTCATTTATCCGGATAAGTTGTGGGTAGGAAATGGGCATTTCGGGGAGAAGCTACTTATCCAGCTAACTTAGGGCCTTATTTTCCAAGTGGCTCGCATGCAATAAGGTGACGTTTCGCACGCGAAAAGTCCCTTATCGTGTGCGATACCAAAATGGGGGCGGAGTCGGCCCTGGAAGAGGAGGAGTTGGGGCGTCACCGGGGCCGACTCCGCGAAGACGCTGCGGACGACGAAAAGGTAAGGCCCTTTTCACGTCCGAGTTCGCGCCCAATAGCTACACCTTCTATGGTGGCGCTATTGGGTGCGATCGCTACCGGCTAGCGCAGGCCCGCCCCCCGTTTCAGCCCCCCGCCCCTCATTCCCTAAAGTATCGCAGGCCTGCGATACTTTAGAAAATGAGGCCCTTAGCCAGATAAGTAGCAATATTTACATTTATCCAGTTAAGTTAACCAGAAAAGTTAGACCTGTTCCACAGCATGTCTAAAGTTAGCCAGATAAGACTTATCCAGCTAACTAGTAATTTATTCTGGGATAGTCAGCAGCATAGCTGTGCTGCTGACTATCCCTTGTAAGTTAGCTGGCTGAATTACTTAACCAGTTATGTTTGAATATCTACCCCATGCCTAATGCCTGGTTATTGTGGATATCCTGAAAACCAGACCTGTTTGAGGCACTCCAGGACCGGAGTTGCTTACCGCGATCTACAGTGTACCCAAGTTCTGCCGGTCCTGGACAGGAGACTAGAATACACGTCTCCCTCTTTAACTTTAGGATGAGTTGTGAAGCTGACCCTGAGCTGCAGGGCTGACCTTATTCACTAATACAGAATTAAGTATTTAACTAACTTTCACTAGGTACTATTAATAAGTAATAGGGATGTGAGTACTAAAATGGAAACAAACCGAGAAAAATAAACAAACAGAATAATAAATATAAAACAAAACGAAAATAAACGCAAATATTTTCTGGCTGCGCATCCCTAGTAAGTAATACAATCTTGTTATGTGATCTCCCAATGTGAATGAAGGTAGCAGCAAATCTAGTGTGAATGCACATTTGCTACTGTTTTGAAAGGTGGTGTGAGGCACAAATTCCTGCTTCTTTTGGTTGGCAAACATAAGACACACTTACTTGAGTTACTGTCCTGATGACTTCATTCAGTTTACTCTGGAACTGAGAGGACTGAACAGTCTCAGATTTTAGCTGTGTGGAAAATGAAGATGAATAAAAATACCAAAAGAGAAGAATAAACATTTGCAATTAGTGATTATATGCACTACCAATTTCTGGTGTCTGCTTTTTTAACCAATAAAATACAAAGGTAATTACATGTACTAAGAAGGGCGGCAACAGCAAAAGAGATAACATGTTGGTAACAAAAATTCATGATGTATGGGATCATTATGCCACCAAGGTGCTGACAGAGACAAAAGACCATGACAGAGGAAAGGCGATATTATTGACCATGACAGCAAAATTTAGAACAGAGATCTCCAAAGTTTTCAAGGGAAGGGCCACATAGGACATTTCAAATCACCAAGAGGGTTGATCTGGAGTTTATTGAACTGGGGGGAAGGGGGTGCATGTTTGGCCCTTTCAATTATTTGAAAGGTTGGAAAAGAGGGAATGAAGTGGAAAGGGTTCCCAGGGGTCCGGAAGATTGTAACAGTGTCAATAAAGCAAAATTGCTTACCTTGTAATAGGTGTTATCCCAGGACAGCAGGATGTAGTCCTCACATATGGGTGACGTCATTCACGGAGCCCTTAAGCGGGAAAAACTTCTGGCAAGTTTCTAGAAGCTTTTAACTGGCTGCCTGAGGCTACTGAGCATGCCCGGCATGCCATGATATTCCCTGCCACAGGGGTCTCACTCCAGTCTTGTATGTAGCAATAAGCGTTAGCAAATGTAAAATAATAAAGTCTGAGGCCCAACTCCGCGGGGTGGCGGGTGGGTTTCGTGAGGACTACATCCTGCTGTCCTGGGATAACACCTATTACAAGGTAAGCAATTTTGCTTTATCCCAGGACAAGCAGGATGCTAGTCCTCACATATGGGTGATTAGCAAGCTAGAGGCTGAGTCATTGTCCATGCAGTTAGCAGTCATGCATGTTTGAGGAAATGATGCAGCCGAAGATCACAGGAGGCTGGATGTAGAAGGAGTTGGGATTAACCTGGAAACAAGTTCTTTAAGACAGATTGTCCATAGGCTGAATCCTGTCGTCCTTCCTTGTCCAAACAGTAATGAGCTGCAAAGGTGTGAAGGGAACTCCATGTTGCTGCTTTACAAATGTCAATGATTTGCACTGAACGAAAATGTGCTACTGAGGTTGACATTGCTCTTACTGAATGTGCTTTTACTCGCCCTTGGAGAGGAAGGCCTGCTTTTGTATAGCAAAATTGTATGCAGTCTGCTAACCAATTGGATAGAGTATGCTTTCCCACTGCTTTACCTGGCTTATTTGGGTCATAAGAGACAAAAAGCTGATTGGATTTTCTGAGGGACGTAGTGCGATTCAAATAAAAGGACAGTGCACGTTTACAATTCAAAGTGTGTAGAGCTCTTTCGCCTTGGTGAGAGTGAGGCCTTGGAAAGAATGTGGGTAGAACTATTGTTTGATTTAAGTGGAATTCCGTAACTACCTTAGGAAGGAATTTTGGATGTGTTCGGAGAACCACTCTGTCATGGAGAAACTTTGTATAAGGTTCATATGTGACAAGTGCTTGTAACTCACTAACCCTCCTAGCTGATGTGATGGCTATGAGGAAAATAGTTTTCCATGTGAGAAATTTAAGTTCACAGGAATCTATGGGTTCGAAAGGAGAACGCATTAATCCTGTTAACACCAGATTCAGGTCCCATTGTGTAGCTGGAGGCCGAATTGGTGGTTTAAGGTGAGTTAGACCTCTCATAAACCTACTGACGAGAGGTTGTGTGGATATAGGTGCATCTCCTATCTTGTTATGATAAGCTGAGATTGCACTCAAATGTACTCTGATTGATGAGGTCTGAAGACCAGAGTCTGCAAGATGGTACAAATAGTCTAAAAGAGAAGTTGTGGGGCAAGTAAAAGGATCAATATTGCTTTGCTTGCACCAGCAAGTAAATCGTTTCCATTTGAAAGAATAATTTTTTCTTGTGGAAGGTTTTCGTGAGGCTATAAGCACTTGAGCAACCTTGGTTGAAAGATTGAGTGGTTGTAAGATTAAGCTTTCAACATCCATGCCGTCAGTGACAGGGATTGAAGGTTGGGGTGGCGCAACCGACCCTGATCCTGAGTGATGAGATTGGGAGCTACTCCCAGGCGTATTGGATCCCTGACTGACAGATCTACCAGTGTGGGAAACCATACTTGTCGAGGCCAAAATGGGGCTATGAGGATCATGGATCCCCTGTCCTGTTGTAGCTTCACCAGTGTCTTGGTGATGAGCGGTATTGGAGGATAAGCATATAGTAGGCCTGCGTTCCAAGGGCGAGCAAAGGCGTCCTTGGCTGGTTGGTTCTTCTGTGTGCACAGAAAACAGAAGTTGTCCACCTTGTGGTTCTGATGCGACGCAAAAAGGTCTGTTGATGGTTGTCCCCAACGTTGGAAGATTCTGTTCGCAATAGAGGGATTTAGAGACCATTCGTGCGGTTGGAACTGGCGACTGAGTCGATCTGCTAGGATATTTTGGATCCCTGCTAGGTAAGTGGCCTGTAGGAACATTGAGTGGTTCAAGGCCCAGTCCCAAATTTGTGCAGCTTCCTGACAGAGGAGATACGAGCCCGTACCTCCCTGTTTGTTGATGTACCACATGGCTACAGTATTGTCTGTCTGGATCAGTATGGTTTTGTGTGAAAGGCAGTCCTTGAACGCATGCAGTGCATACCGGATTGCTCGAAGTTCCAGAAAATTGATTTGATATGTGGCTTCGAGTTTTGTCCAAGTTCCTTGAGTCTGAAGAGAGTTTACATGGGTTCCCCATCCCAAGGTGGACGCATCTGTAGTTAATGTTATTTGAGGGATCGGTTTTTGAAAGGGTAGGCCCTTGCGTAAATTGTCCTGGATTGTCCACCAGTGTAGCGAGGAGCGTAGTTGGTGGGTTACTTGGATTCGATAATGTAGTGGTTGAATGGCTTGGATCCACTGTGATCGAAGAGTCCATTGGGTTAATCTCATGGCAAGTCTGGCCATAGGAGTGACGTGAACCGTTGAAGCCATGTGGCCTAGTAAGATGAGAAACTGATGCGCTGTCACTTGTGGTTGTGTGGACATGGAGTGTGCCAACTGGGCCAGAGATTGTGCACGGTCTGCTGGAAGAAAAGCTCGTGCAAGATTTGTGTCCAACTCTGCTCCTATGTATTGGAGGAGATGAGACGGTTGCAGGTGGGATTTTTGATAATTGATAAGAAAACCCAGTCTGTGAAGTAACTGTATTGTGTAATGTAGAGAAGTTAGTGCTCCTTGCTGCGACTGACTTTTTATTAGCCAATCGTCTAGATAAGGGAAGACATGAACACCTTGTTTGTGCAAATGTCCTGCTATTACTGCTAGGCATTTGGTGAATACTCTGGGAGCTGAGGCGAGGCCGAATGGTAGGACTCTGTATTGGAAATGCTGGTGTCCCACCTTGAATCTTAGGTACTTGCGATGAGGTGGGAATATAGGTATGTGAGTATATGCATCTTGGAGATCCAGAGAACAAAGCCCATCCCCCCTTTGTATGAGTGGAAGCATGGTGCCTAAGGATACCATTCTGAATTTTTCTTTCCTTAGAAATTTGTTGAGATTTCTGAGATCTAGAATGGGACGAAGGCCTCCGGTTTTCTTTGGAATGAGGAAATACCGGGAATAGAATCCTCTTCCCTTCTGAGAGTGTGGTACGTGTTCCACAGCTTTTGCTTTCAGTAGAGTAGATAATTCTGTTTGTAATTGAGGAATGTGTTCGAGATAGGAGTTTTGTGGTGGAAACTCCTGAGGGGGAGATGTGAAGTCTAGGTGGTAACCCTGATGAACTATGGATAAGACCCACTGATCTGTGGTAATGCTTTCCCATTCGTTGTAAAATTGGGAAATCCTTCCCCCTACTGGTAATTCTGGAAAAGGGTTTGGTTGGCTCTGCTCTCTGGGATGGCTTTCAAAAACCAGAGGTGGAAGCTGTTTGGGGCGGAGGCTGCGGCCTTGCAGCTCGTTGCTGTCTTTGCTGAGGACGTTGTTGAGGTCTTGTAGACCGTGGTCTAGAGGCCTGAGGGTAATATCTTCTTGGCCTGTAGAAAGGACGTCTTGTGTCTCTACGTGGCGGCTTGCGGGTAGGGTGAGGTGCAGTTTCATGTGACAAAGTGGAGAGCTGCTTTAATGTTTCAGAGTGCTCTCTAAGCTGTGCCACGGCGTCTTGCACTTTTGGCCGAACAAATTATCACCTTGGCAAGGCAAGTCCACTAGTTTGTCCTGTACTTCCGGACGTAAGTCCGAAGCCTTCAGCCAGGCCCATCTTCGTACACTAATGCCAGATGCTGCAGTTCTGGAAGAAGTCTCAAAAGCATCATACGCCGCTCGTACCTCGTGTTTTCCAGCATCTAGACCTTTTTGCACAATTTGTTGTGCTGCCTCCTGTTGTTGTTGAGGCAGGGATGGGAGAAATTCCTCTATCTGTTTCCAGAGATTTCTCTGATGCTGCGTCATATACAGCTGATACGCAGCAATTTTGGAATTCAGCATGGCTCCCTGGTAAATCTTTCTTCCCATAAGGTCTAGGAATCTGTTATCTTTCCCTGGAGGAATAGAGGCATGCGTCCTGGATCTGCGTGATTTCTTTTGAGCAGATTCTACGACTAATGAGTTGTGTGGCAGTTGTGGTTTTTCAAAACCTGGGGCTGCTTGAACTAAATACGTGGAGTCCACTCTCCGGTTTACGCCAGGTGTTGTACACGGGTGTTCCCAAATCCTTTGTTGAAGGTGCAGCAGCACTTCATGCACTGGGATAGCCAAGTTATGTTTTGGGGGATCTACAAATTGTAGTATCTCCAGTGTCTGTTGTCTTTCATCTTTTTCAGCTTGGAGCTGAAAAGGGATGGATTCTGACATTTCCTGGATGAAGGAGGCAAATGATAAGTCTTCAGGAGGGGATTGTTTCTTAGCCTGAGGCGGAGTACCTTCTGATAAAAAATCTTCTGAAGAATGCTCCGATTGTGTATCCAACCATGTGTCTGTTGGGGGCTGGTATTGATGATGTTCCAGCCTTCTAGATGGTGACACCCCAGATGGGCCTTGTAAAGGATCTTGATTGTCAGGTGAACCATCACTGACTTCACTTTCCTCTTCAGGCTGTGTAGGCAAGGATGCTAAAAGGTCCTGATACCTTTTTGTAAGTATGGCATGCAACCTTTTTTCAGAAGAAACTTCTGGAGCATGCATGGAAGTGTGCTTAGACTTTCCTGATGCCTTCTTTCCTTGTACAGGAGCTCTGGACAGAGCTAGGGTGTAATGAGGTGTTAACTGCGAAGTAGTTGGCATTGATGAAGTTAGGAAAGAAAACATGGAAATGGGAATCATTGAGGAGATGGGCCTGGAAGCCATTGTGGACATCGAGGTTTGTAAAATATTCGATTCCATCGATGGCTCCGGCATTTGGATCGACGATGAGGCTGCTGATATCGGCTGAGTAGCGGGCATCACTGAAGAGCAGCTGGGCACATCTATCGGCATAGACAGGGTTGTTAATGCAGACGCTGCAGCCGTCATCGGCATCGAGATCGATGATGGCACCGGCATCGAGTTCGGCATTGACTCGATAGTCGGCATCGACTGGCCCATCGGCATCGGCCCGGTGGCCGGCATCGACTGAGAAGTCGGCATCGACCCGGCGGTCGGCATCGACCCTAGGGTCGGCATCGGCGATGACGCCGGTATCTTCTCCTTAAGGGCATCAGTGACAATTTGCTTAATCAAAGCAGTTAAGTCTGTCACAGAAGTCGATGGTATTGATTCCCCTGTAGGTGTTACGGAGGTCGATGATAGCTTTCGTTGTTTAGGTACCGGTTCCTCTGGCGGTGGCAATGGAGGAATTGAATGGTGCCTACGGTGTTTATGTTTTGTGCGAACCTCAGATACAGATTTTGACGATGCCACGGATGGTGTTGGCGAAGAAGCATCCCCCAAACCCTCCGGGATCCTTTTCTTTATCAATATCTTTTTCGATATGCCCACCGGTGAGGATTTAGTCGAAGTCGTGGGCGACGGCGACGTCTGGATTTGAAAAATCTGAGCCATCTTTTCATGGCGAAGTTTCCTACCTTTCACCGTCATTTCTTGGCATTGGGCACAAGAGGCGATGTCATGGTCTCCACCCAAACAGCGAACGCACTCGACGTGCGGGTCCGTGATCGACATAGTCCGGTTGCAGGCCGGACATTTTTTGAATCCTGAAGTTTTCTCCGTCGACATCCGTCGATGAATTCGGACTCCCTTTTTAGCAAAAAAGTATATGGTGTTTGTCACCAGCTGGTGACAAACCGAGTGAGACCCGTAAGGGGCAAAAATTTGGAAAATGAACTTTATCGTTGTGAGGTAACTCACAGGGCTCCTATAACCCGCGATGCAGCTAGCAGCGCGGAAAAAAGAAGACTGGAGTGAGACCCCTGTGGCAGGGAATATCATGGCATGCCGGGCATGCTCAGTAGCCTCAGGCAGCCAGTTAAAAGCTTCTAGAAACTTGCCAGAAGTTTTTCCTGCTTAAGGGCTCCGTGAATGACGTCACCCATATGTGAGGACTAGCATCCTGCTTGTCCTGGGATAATAATAGTTCTAGATTTCTTGGAAGTTGGAAACCCTGCCACTCCCCCAGTAACCCAGCCCCCTTCTTTGCCCCTCGAGATGTAGGGAAGAGTACATGTGTGTGTGGCACCTTCCTCTCCTCCTCATTCACTCCCTTCCTCTTCCTCTCCCTTCCCTTCATCATCACTAACCCCCCACCCATCTCGCATCTTCTTGATCTTCATCTGGTAGGGCCCAGCCTCCCCACCAGAGGCTCTCTCCATTGCTGCAGACCCAATCGGCTAATCTACCATTGGTGAGGCCTGACTTATGCCTGTAGCTCTCTCCATCACTGTGGATCTGGCTGACTCCTCACCCATTGGCAGTGTTTGGGAAACTTTGCCAATCTTTCTTTTGTCATTGCCTTTCTGCTGCCATCACAACCATGTATTTTCTGCTTTTGGGAAACCTCACCAGCTTTTCTGCCACCAACGTGCTTGAAAAAAAGAACCAAAACTCCTTCTGCAGGTTGGATCTGGCCACTGGAAGAAGAAAATGGGCTCAGTTGGTCAGATTTGGTTCACGGTCCAAAGTTTGGGACAAATTTGAGACAAATGCTTCATTTTCAACTGGGTGCTAGAGGCACAGGGCAATAAAGTTACTTGTCCAAGGTCAGACAGGGTGTCAGTGACAAAACTCGTGTCCAAGTTTACTCTAGAAAAAGTTTAATATTCTAATCAATTAAACTTTATGCTTCTGTTATTAGTTTCCTTATTTTTCTTTCTAGTAAATATAATGCTCATGAATAAGCCCATATCGTCAGCACTATGAACCAAAGTCCCCCATTTATCTAAAGAGGTACAGCATGGGCAGTGACAGGGCAAGCTTCCTCATATTACCCTTGCAATGAGCCTCTACCTTGCTCAAGAGGCACAACTTTTAAAGGGCAAGAGGATAATTGCTCTCCCTGTCCATTCTCTTCCTGGCCACTGCTGAAACTGTCTATAAGAATTCCAGTAAGTACTAACTAGGGAAATGGCTGCTAGTGATGTGAGCACGTGTCCACTAGGGACTGATCTTTTACAAATCCACTGAACAGTTGTCAACTGGTGTTTTCTGTTAACACAGACATGAGACAAATGTGAGCTAACTACCTGCAATACAGGTTTCATTTAATTTTCTCCTCAAATGAGACTGACATAATGCAATTTCAGTTTCAATATCATTTGAGTAAATGCAATAGAAGTGAAAACTTAATGCATATCAAATCAACTTAAAGGGAAGCTGAATACAGCTTGTGCAAATCCACAAAACCATTTCACCCACCAGCACTGCATCTTTTCACTTCCCTACTTGACAGAGACAGCTACCAGAGATAGTCAAATACCTCAAAGTTATAAATAATTATAAGCAGCAAGCATTTTTCAGTGAAAAGTATGTTCTAGAACAAGAAGTCATGATACGAGGCTCAAAGAGAATACACTCTGAAGTAATATGAGAAAATATTTCTTCACAGAATAGATGGTGGATGCATAGAAAAGCCTCCCAGGAGAGGAGGTGAAGGTAAAAGCAGTAACAGATTTTTAAAAAACATTGCGAGAGGCTCAAAGGATACTTAGGTGTAAAGGGAAAGCCACGGATCAGCTGCGGTCTATGGCACTGCAAAAAGATGCAAACTGGGCAGACTCTACAGGCACTACGGCTGATACCACTTAGCATATTCTGTGTTTCTCTGCTTACCTGTATCAGATCTCCTTCGGACCCCACCAGTGCGATGAGACCATTGACTGCAGCTAGACGCTGCATAGTGGGGCACCCCTTAAAGTCAAAAGAAAAGCAAAACCAATCAAAAATGAACAAACCAAACACAGCCAAAACATCCTCATTCTCTTTTCGCAGCATGGCAATATTTCTTCTAACATAAGGCACGTTACACCTTCTTCTGACCTGCTAATATAAAACACAGATTTCTTTAAAATTTAACTTGAAACTGAAGCAGAAGGGCAACACAACCATATGCTTTTTTTAAATGACTGGGCCTAGAGGAAGATCACAGAATCAGTATTTGTTATTGCGGGCTGTAATGCTCAGGAATAAAGAAAATCAAAGCCTAGAAAAAAAAGTAAACAATAAAAATGACGAACGCAAGATAAATCTAAGAGAAAAACAGAATGCACATGTGTACGCAATAAAAAACGTTTTAATCATTAATGCAGTACTGATGAAAATCTGAGACAGCAAAACATTGTGTTTAGTTTTTCAAAAAGAAGATGACAAATGTCAGCCCAAAGAACAACTGATTATTCTGGGGACAATTTTCATGCTTGCCTGCACTGGGATAGTGTTTGCAGGTACTTTTTTTTTTTTTTTTTTTTACTTGCAGGCTTTGTATGTATTTTCTAACACAAAGGATGTGTATGCTTTCACTTTGAAACTTGCAGGTACTTCAAAAGTTTGTAACTGTTTTTTTTTTGTGTGGCTATTTTTTCATGGAAAATAATGCGCGTGGAGCTGAAAACGCAATCGGCGTGCCTTGTTTGCCTCCTTCCTGACTAAAATAAGCCCCACGAGAATACCTCCTCTAAATGCGGCCAAAAGTCCTTATGCTGGGGGATTGAGGGAGGGCAATTTTTGGACAGCCAGTTTATACCAGTACATCACTGTTTAGCTGCAGAATTGTCCCTTTTATCACAGGGCTTTGATTTTACATTTTTACAAGTACGCCTGTCTCTTCTCCTCTAACAGAAAAGGCAGCAAACTAGCAAAGTCTTAAATGACTTTCAGCTATTAGCAAAAGATTTAAACAAGTGAGCTAAGACTCAATTTTGCTTTTCCACTGAACCATTTTTAGTGGGGTTGAGCAGACCTCAACAGTCTTCCCATCACGAGACTCTTGATGAAAATCAGCGTGGGGGAAAACTGATCAGACGTTTTTGCACCAACTCTAACAAAAGCAGGCAGATGGATACTATTCTGAAGCATTTCTCAGTAGCAGTGCTCCTGGGAATATGAATCAAGGTGTTTTGGGTGCCGCTGCTTCCCCTCTCTGCTACTGATGGAGAACCTGGTTAAGATTGCACACAACCGGCTTAAACGTCTAAGCAATAGCTTCACCTCTCAGAGAATGCAAAACCCACACTTATACAACCAAGTTCTAAAATGGATGGAAATCAGATATAAAGCTGGGAAATGTAGGGGTTTCCTTAAAGGAATTCAGGGCCTCCAGGAATTCGTCCAAACCCTTTTTTAAACACAGCTATTCTAGCTGCTGTGATCACATTCTCTGGCAACAAATTTCACAGTTAAATTGTACATTTGGTGAAAAAAAATACTTTCTCCGAAGTGTTTTAAATCTACCACCTGTTAGTTTCAAGGGGTGGCCCCTAGCTCTAGTATTAATGTTTCTCTAGTTATCTTTTACATCCACTCATGATTTTATAAACTCAGTCATATTTCTTCTCAACTGTCTCGTCTTCAAGTTGAAGAGCCCTAGCCTCTTTGACCATCCCCCTTCACCATTTTTGTTGTTCTTCTCTGTATCTTTTCTAATTTTGCTATATCTTTTGCGATGCGGTGACTAGAACTGCAGACAGTACCCAAGGTGTGGGCAGACCATAGACCTATGTAGAGATATCATTATGTTCCCTGTTTTATTCACCATTCCTTTCTGAATAATTTCAAACATTCTGTTAGCTTTTTTGGCTGCTGCTAAGGATTTCAATGTACTGTCCACGATGATTTCAAGATCCTGTTCCTGGGTGGTTACAGCATTGTGTGTCTAAAATCGGGGGTACTTTTCTCTGTATGCATCACTTTTCATTTATCTACATTAAATTTCATCTGCCAGTTAAGATGCCCATCACAATTTAAGCAATGACAACATGAAAGCTCATCTTCTTAAATTAAGGTTTCGTCATCAGCAGTGAACATAGCAGCTACATGAGGAAACGCAAACTGATTCCGATCTGAAGCTCCAGGCATATTCACTAAAGTAGGCAATATTCAAACTAGTCATGTTCTCACTAGCACTGCATTTTTGCTTGCTATTATTCCTATTCAAGTCTGACTCTGCTTGGGTAAAAATACACATTTTCCGTGCTGACTTAAATTTAATTTCCTCAGTCTGTACATCTTTGAACAAGCTATTTTAGAGGTTTAATTTCAGCAATCTCACAAGTTTGATGTAAGCTGGCTCAGGCTTGACAAACTTGCCAGACTTGAGTGGAGAGATTTCCCATGATCCTAGCAACTGTCCCACTATAATGGAGATGCCCCTTTACTATCTGAGAGAGAGAGAGAGGAGATGCCAACTCCGAGGGGACTGAACTGGAGGTGAGATCTATCCAAAAAGGGAAAGACAGGACAAGGAGGAGTAAGGAAGATGGATACTTCCCTCCCATGTTAAGACAGGCAGACTGGAATACTCAATGGGAAGAGGAAGACAGTTCTTGCAGACCCCTCATATCTGATCAGGTCAAAGAGAGAATTAAAAACAGACAGGAACAGGAAGAGGAGGCAATGGAGTATCTCCCTGTAGAAGCAGCTTGAGAGGCGCCAAGACAGTCAGATGCAGAAGTAGAAGAGCCATGGAAACTGAAGGAGACTCATGAAGAGAAGAGTCTGGGGAACAGACAAAGTCAACATTTTTTTTCTTTCCACTCTCCTTCGTTGCTGGCTGAGTTTTTCCACTTGCCTCATCTAAGGCTGGTGTGTGGGGAAAAGAGAGTAAGCAGTTTGTGAGAAGATATATATAAAATATATATCTATCTACTCGGTCAACAGAGGGTGGTGACAAACAAGCCCTGAAATAATATTGCTTCAGAGACTGTGCTGTTTCAAGAGTTTAAAGCTGTGCATTAAAAAAAAAAAAGAAGGAATCTATTACCAGGGAGAAATTGAACTATCTTAATAACATTTGCCTGTGATTTGTGCACAACTAGTACTCCAAAGACTAGGGGCTATTTCAGGAATATAAAGCTGTACATTTAAAAGAATAATATCTTGACAAAGAAAGCTAATTTGACTTAAAGCAGATTTGCCTGGGAACTATGAACTACAGATTATTTCCAGAGGCTGTATATTTTTTCTCTCACTAAAATGAACCTGAAGTTTTTTTTGTTTTTAATTAATTAATTTATTTTTAATTTTTATATACCGGCATTCTTGTATAATATACAAATCATACCGGTTTACATTAAAACCTTTATAAAGCTAAAGGAGTACCTTGGATGGTTTGTGGCAACTTTTTTTTTCCTCTTTTTTAACCCTGAATACAAAATAAGAGAGGAGTGGAACCGGCTGACTAGGAGAAAGCTGTGTATTCTGGCTCTGGAAAAATTTTCTCCTGCATGCGTCAAGTAGATTCAACTCCAGGAATTTGAGACCCACCTAACCTGTGTCTGCTGACAGCTATTACAGCAGCAAGATGCTAAGTGAGGATCAATGCAAGAAGCAGAACTTGTAAGGATGAACTGCATCAGGACAAGGCTGATTCAGGCTAAGACAATCTAAACTCCATTGAAACCTCCTGGATCTCCAGAAGCTTGGAGGTGGGGGGAACAATTTGCAAATTAGCTAGCCCAACCCTTGCAATAGCAAGTAGAACTGGATGGAGTCACAGATAAGACAGGGCTGGCTGTGTTAGTCTGTAATAGCAAAAACAACTCAATCACATGGAGCTTATGCATTGCTTTACCCATGGAAATGCTTTTGAAAATTACCTTGTTTTTGACTAAAATGCAGAAAGAATTTCCTTATCGGGCCATGAAAGAATAGGACCCAAGTCACAGCAGAAGACTGGTTCATTGGCAATCTTCTGCTTCAGAACACTCTATGATGGAGCATGCAAAAGGTCATGTGCTCTAGCACTATCACAAAAAAACATTTTTCTTTAGGGAGTATATTTTACAGCTGGCAGCAACAAAAGGGGTTAAAGCAGGCCCAGATATAGGCATAAGCAAACAAAGCAACTACCCCCTATGCCAAATTTTCATAGGTGATAGAGGGTTGCGCCACTTCCTTGATTCTTTCTGGGCCTTCTCCCACTGTGGCGCTGGCCCCTCAGCAGCAGCAGCTACTTCAAAAAAAAATTCAGCATGGAGCTTGGTAACCATTGGGCACTTACAGGCCCAGCAGTGTACTACCCCTTGCACAGGTTTCCATAGCAACAGGAAACCCGTGCGGGGGGGGGGGGGGGGGGGGCTGTGTGCCACTAGGCCTGTCAGCATGATGAGCGGCATTCCCAGGCCTCTCATGATGAATATTTTAAGTAGCTGCTGCTGCTGCAGGCTTGCACCAGGACTCTGAGTTGAGAGAAGTATCTGGGCAGGGAAGGTCCAGGTTTTCCAGCAACTATGATGATTTGGAAGGGGGGGGGGAAGGGGGAAGAAAGGAACATCCCCCTGCAAGCTATGAATATTTCTGAGGGGTGACCCCCCCCCCCTCACCCCCTTTTGCCTATGGGCACCGGCTTATTACATGCATCCCTAAGGTAAGAGAGAGATAGTTGCTTGAAAACTTTAAAATATACTTAGAAAATATCGTCTCCTTTATAAGCACATTTCAAACATTTACTTCAGTGAGCAAAATCTTGATCCAGGCCGGAAGCAGTCGGTTGTTCAGGTCCTCGGCTTTTCCATGTCCTGAGATTGAAAGGCCATGAACTATGTTTCCCAATGACAGAGCCAAACCGGGAGTCTAAGAGAAAAATAAAACGAAAGATGCCATTTGCAACGCTTTTTTCTTTTATAAATATAACCACGTTTTAAGAAAGAAGTTTGCTTGATGAGAGACACCTGTTTATTTCTGTCTGATGTTAAAGCTAGACAGAAATATATTCTACCAGTATTTGCTGGATCCTCCAAAATTCTTACTTTACTTTATTTTTTTGGATTATTACCTGCCTTTTTGAATAAGAAATTCACTCAAAGCAGGGCTACAACATATTAGCATACACAACATGCAAACAGAGATTGGTTTCAGCTTAACAATTTTAGTCTTGAGGTGGTGAACAGTAAGGATTAAACCGGGAACAAACATCTCAGCAAAACAGCAGAGGGTAGCAGCACATAATGTTGCCAGTCAGGTTAATGCATTATAAGGGAGCAGGCTTCGGCTACTTTCTGGGGTGGAGTTAGTTATGGGTTTGGCAGTGAAGGCCTGGCAGAAGAGCCAGGCTTTTTGCTTGCTTCCTAAAGTGGGAGCAGTCATGCATTCGGCAGAGCTCTTCTGGGAGAGAGTTCCATAGGTTAGGGGCCGAGAAAGATCGTCGGCAGGTATCTGTTCTTTTGATTTCCTTTGTCAAAGGAGTTGTTATGGAAGCGACAAGTGAGGACCTTTGTGTTTTGGAGGCATGTAGGCCATCCATTCTTGCAAGTAAAAATAGTCATATCTTCTTAGAGACTTGAAAATCAGCACCAGAGCTTTAAATTTGGTGGTGTAGGAGACTTGTAGCCATTGTAATTTATGTTGGACAGGTGCGATATGGATATCCAGCTTGCTTCTCGCTGTCAATCATACAGTGGAGTTTTGTATTAGCAGGAGTTTGCAAAGGGCCTTATCTGCATTACAGTAATCCAATTGTGTGGCTACCATGGCATGGACTACTGTGAGTAGGTTCGTTTTCTTGATGAGAAGATGGAGTCATCATAGATTAATTTAAAGCGGCAGTTCTTCACTGTTGTCTGGATTTATGGGAGCATGGTTAGTTCTGAATCCAGCAAGATTCCAAGACTTTTCACCTATGCTTTTAGAGGGAACTCTGTTTCCAAATGGGATTTTCAAATCAAAGACATCTCTGTGTTTTGTATCTAGATACTCTCCATTTTGTTGGGATTCATATGAGTTTATTTTTAATTCATTCTAGGATGCCTGAGAGACATGTGCTTAGATTTTCTTTCTTATATTTTTTTTTTTAGAGCTGTTGATTAATAGTACAAGCTGGACATCAAATGCATAGATGAAGGCTTTTTTATATCAAAAGTTTGTATCAGCTGTGCTAGTAGTCTGAGACTGATATGGAAAAGTACTGGTGATAATACAGAAAACTGGGGAACCCCCCCCACAGGTCAATGTCCAGGATGCCAACAAGGTGTCAGTGAAATGTACAAATTGTTTCCTGTCAAATAGAAATGAATTAAGCCAGATCAGGACCTTGCCTCTTAGGCAGGCTTCTGCTAGCTGTGATGGCATGATTTTGTGATCTACAGTCTCAAAAGCTGCTAAGAAATCCAACAGCACTAGAACCTCTGCCTGGCTTCTAGCGGTATATGAGTAGATCATGCAACAGGACAATAAGGACCGTACCTGTTCTGTAACAGTATCTGAATCTGGATTGGCAAGGATCTAGCCAATTTCTCTTTGCCAGATGGTCATATTCTATGAGTTTGCATGGAATATTCTACGAGTTTCCCCAGTTATAGAATGTTAGACACTGGGTGGTAATTTACAGACTTATTTGAATCCAGGTTGGCCTTTTTTAGTAATGGCCAAAGCAGGGCTTTTTTCACATTTATAAGTAGCAATTCCTCAGAGAGGGAGGTGCTTACAATTTTGGATGCTCAGGTTATGAGGCATAACCTGGGTATCTTTTGGTCCTGATAAGGCGGCAGGCCAAAAGAGAATTCGAAAAGAAGATTGCCAGAGAGACAAAAAAACAAAATAAAATATTTTTTCAAGCAAATTTGAAACAAGAAGCCTGTGAGGGAGACAGCTGGATCACTAGATGACCAAGAGGTACTTCAATTCATGATTATAAGATTCGGGCTAAGGATCTTATATCAAAATTTACAGCACGGGGTTATCCTTATAAGTGTATTAGATATGCATAAAAAAGGGCACTGTATGCCAATAGGGAAAACCTATTGTTGTCTGGCCCATATAATCATATCAATAGGATGGTATGTAGTATCCCTTTTTCATCTAAATCTGGGGGGATTAAATGTATTATCCTTAAACATTGGCCAATATTAAAATCTTTACCTGGGTTTTCAGAATCCCCAATTTTTGCTATGAAGAAGGGCAAGAATTTAAGAGCTTTGCTGACACGGACAAACAGTGAACATGATATGGAATGTGAATGGGGCCAGTATACATGTGGTGGGTGTTCAGTTTGTAATAATTTTTTAGTCATTAAATCATTTAATTCCCCTGTATTAAAATATCCGTTAATCATCAGGGGTCATTTTTCATGTAGTTCCATAGGGGTTATATATGCTATTGTATGCCCTTGTAATTTGGTGTATATTGGACAAATTAGATGAGAAATTCCTCTACCTGATGACCATTGTCCCGCCAATGGGAAACAACCTTAATCGACTCTTATGAAGGTGGGAGCCCTGCTTGTTTCCCCATTGGCGGAACAATGGTCATCAGATAGAGGAATTAAAACTTTTTGTAATACAAATGTTTTCCTCCCAGATTAGGGGGGAGGGGAATGCAGCATTGTGGTGGGTAGAGCAAAGATATATTTTTACATGGAAAACATATCAGCCCTATGGTCTTAATAATATAGAATGGGAAGCATTTTATGGATATTGAGCTTTTGAATACATAGTTTGTGAGTATTTGTATGAATACTGACCCCCTTCAAGTACACATATTTGTATGTTTGATTGGATGTTGGAGGGATCTTGGTAGAAAATATGGATATCATGGAAGTTTGTTTGATTAGGTAGTTGGAGGGACTTGGTGGGGAACATGGATACCATGGGAGTTTGTTTGGCCCCTCTGACTTAGTTATTGAGGTGTGAGATATTGGGGTATAGAGATATTTTAGGTTTGAATAGTGCTGAGACACAGAGGAGAAACGAAAATTAAAAAGTCGAATGGCTTTTTAAATGTGCACTCTGGTGATTTCTCTAACACATTTCACTGTCACTCTTCACAGGATATGAGAAAAGTCAATTAATTGGCATGGTGTGGTGTGGCGTGGCTCCTGTGATTGTCCAGGAGAGATGAAAGGTATTGTAATTTGTTCCTCCAAGAAATGCAGGGCTCGGTTAAGAAACGAGTATGAGTTTGGGATCTTTGTCTTTATAATTGTTATCGGCATTTACACTGTATATTATGCTTTGGTTGGGTTGTGTAAATCCCCTATTATTATTGGAGGTGACGGGTTATGGGTGTGTCTTGGTGTGCAGATTGGTTGGTTTGAATTGTATGGATGACGTTGTTGAGGTTACATATTCAGACGCTGCAGAGGAGTTGGGCGGAAGAAGACAGTCTCAGAAGATTTTTCTGGAAAGCTAAATGGAGGAGAATATTGGCTGTGGATTCTATATTGTGAGTAAGAGTTCATTAGGGTGTATTGTAAGTTTGATATAATAGACAGTGTTTGTGAATGCATTTGTATGTCTTATTATTGTAGGTGTCCCAATTATTATGCTGTTTATGATGTTGGTATAACACCGTTATTTGTGAAGTTAGATACACGCACTCGATATTACCAAGATTCTGAGAATATATATGGGATTTTGTTATGGAGTTAGGTTTTTGTATTTATATTTTGTAGATTGGTTGAAGTTGAACTGAGAAGCTTGGAATGGCATGGGAAGCAGTGGGAAGGCTTTCGAAGCTAATGGGTGTTGTAATTTAGAAGAAAGTGAACAAGCTCCCTGAAGATATAAGAGGATATTTGGTTCGATGATTTCCCCTGAAGCCCGATAAGGGTGAAACGAGGGTGCTCGTTGGGAGTTGTGTTGTGAAGTTGAGCCAATTTAGTGGATTCTGAGACCTTGATGTTTTGAGATATGTTATTACAGGCATTGGAAATTTGAACCTTTCGGTATGATTGAGGACTATATCTTAGATAATGAATAGTTGTGTAACTGTTTTAGGGGATTTTTTTCCTCATTTTGTATGATCTTATATAGTATGGTAGGATATGTATGTGTGTATGAGTATGCATGTATTGAGGTATGACTGGTTGGGAATGTGTGAGAGGTGTTAATAAGATGGTGGGAACATTAGTGAGTTCAAAAATAGATATTTTGTGGGGCTCATAGTGGATGTAACACTATATGTTGAGTGTGTAAAAGATTTTTGTAAAAAAATGTGAATAAATATATAAAAATATGATTGTAAAAATATTGAATGGTTATATTACATATATTCCTCTGATCATTTTTGTAGTACCAAGAGGTAAAAGGGGCATTTGGAGAAGACAAGGCCATAGCAGAAAAATTAAATACTTCAGTCTTTACTGAGGAGGGTATCATAGAGATGCCTATGCTGGACACATTCTTTGAAGGCGATGATTCAGAGGAACTGAACACAAATCATGGCGAACCAGGAAAATGTAAGATAAACTGAAAACTAAAGAGTAACAAATTACTGGGACAGGATGGTATAAACCCTAGAATTCTGAAAAAATTATAAAATGAAATTGCAGACTTATTATCAGTAATCTTTAACTTCTCATTCAAATCAGTTACGGTAGCTGAGGACTGGCTGGTGGCCAATGTAACAACCATTTTTAAAAAAGGTTCCAAGAATGATCTGGGAAACTACAGACTGGTGAACTTGATATCATTTCGATACTGGGAAAAACAGTAGAAGCTATTCCGAAGAACAAAATTACTTGTCATCTGGAAACACATTCAAAAATGAAATTTCAGATTTATTAGTTAAAATTTTTAACCTATCATTAAAATCATCCATTGTACCTGAAGATTGGAGGCTAATGTAACCCCAATATTTAAAAAGGGCTCCAGGGGCGATATGGGATACTACAGACCAGTTAGCCTGACTTCAGTGCCAAGAAAAATAGTGGAAAGCCTTCTAACGATCAAAATCACAGAACATATAGAAAGACATGGTTTAATGGAACAAAGTCAGCATGGCTTTACCCAAGGCAAGTCTTGCCTCACAAATCTGCTTCAGTTTTTTGAAGGGGTTAATAAACATGCAGATAAAGATGAACCAGTTGATGTAGTGTATTTGGATTTTCAGAAGGCATTTGACAAAGTTCCTCATGAGAGGCTTCTAAGAAAAGTAAAAAGTCATGGGATAGGTGGCGATGTCCTTTTGTGGATTACAAACTGGTTAAAAGGAAACAGAATAGGATTAAATGGACAATTTTCTCAGTGGAAAAGGGTATACAGTGGAGTGCTTCAGGGATCTGTACTAGGACCCGTGCATTTCAATATATTTATAAATGATCTGGAAAGGAATATGACGAGTGAGGTAATCAAATTTGCAGATGATACAAAATTATTCATAGTAGTTAAATCACAAGCAGATTGTGTTAAATTGCAGGAGGACCTTCTGAAACTGGAAAATTGGGCATCCAAATGGCAGATGAAATTTAATGTGGATAAATGCAAGGTGATACATATAGGGAAAAATAACCCATGCTGTAGTTACACGATGTTAGGTTCCATACTAAGAGCTACCACCCCAGAAAGATATCTAGGCTTCATAGTGGATAATACATTGAAATCGTCAGCTCAGTGTGCTGCGGCAGTCAAAAAAGCAAACAATGTTAGGAATTATTAGGAAGGGAATGGTGAATAAAACGGAGGATGTCATAATGCCTCTGTATTGCTCCATGGTGAGACCGCACCTTGAATACGTGTACAATTCTGGTCGCTGTATCTCAAGAAAGATATAGTTGCGATGGAGAAGGTACAGAGAAGGCCAACCAAAATGATAAAGGGGATGGAACAGTTCTCCTATGAGGAAAGACTAAAGAGGTTAGGGCTTTTCAGCTTGGAGAAGAAACGACTGAGGGGGGATATGATAGAGGTCTTTAAAATCATGAGAGGTCTAGAACGGGTAAATGTGAATCGGCTATTTACTCTTTCGGATAATAGAAGGACTGGGGGGGCACTCTATAAAGTTAGCATTTAAAACTAATCGGAGAAAATTCTTTTTCACTCAACACAGAATTAAACTCTGGAATTTGTTGCCAGGGGATATGGTTAGTGCAGTTAGTGCAGCTGGGTTTAAAAAAGGTTTGGATAAGTTCTTGGAGGAGAAGTCATAGAGATGACTTACAAAATAGCCACTGCTATTACTAGCAATAGTAGCGTAGGATATACTTAGTTTTTGGGTACTTGCCAGATTCCTGTAGTCTGGTTTGGCCACTGCTGGAAACAGGATGCTGGGCTTGATGGACCCTTGGTCTGACCCAGTATGGCAATTTCTTATGTTCTTATGTTCTAATGGAGTGAAACCAACATGAATTTAGCAAAGAGAAATGCTGTCTTAGAAATCTGTTAGATTGTTTGAAGGATTTAATACATGTGAACAAAAATGTTTTTGGATTTTCAAAAGGCATTTGACAAAGATTCTAATGAGATGCATCAGAAACTTAAAGCATCATCGTAACTGGCTAAAAAATAGGAATCAGAGTAGAATTGAAGTCTCATTTCTCTCGATGAAGAAAAGTAAATAGTGGAGTGCCCCAGGGATCTGTATTGGGACTGATGCATTTTAAATGATCTAGAAGTGTGATGAGTGAGGTTATCAAATTTGGAGATGACACATTATTCAAAGTAATTAAATATAAATTGATTGGGGGGATTATGAGACTAGAAGACTGAGCATCTAAATGGCAGATTATGTTTAATGTGAACAAGTGCAAAATGATGCATATAGGAAAGAATAATCCAAACTATATGATGCTGGATTCCATGTTAGGCATCACCACCCATGAAAAAGATCTTGAATTCATTGTGAACAATACTTTGAAATCCTTGGTTCAGTGTGCAGCAGTGGTCAAAAAAGCAAACAGAATGTTAGGCACTATAAAAGAAAAGAATGTAAAATAGTAGAATGCCTCTGGATCAGCGTGCAGTTCTAGTTGCCCCATCTCAAAAAAGATATTGCAAAACTAGAAAAGATACAGGGAAAGGTGACCAAAATAATAAAAGGAGTTGGAATGGCACCCCTATGAGGAAAGGATAAATAGGATAGGGCTCTTCAGGCTGGAGAAGAGATGGTTGAGATGAGATATGAGAGAAGTTTATAAAATAATGAATGGGGGAGATTGAGTCAATAGGGAACAGTTGTTTACTCTTTCCAGCATTACTAGGACTAAGGGACATTCCCATGTAGCTAATAGGAAGTACTTTTAAAACAAATCAGAGAAAGTATTTTTTCACTCAGCGCATAATTAAGTTACGGAATTTGTTGCTAGATTATGTGGTGAAAGCATTTAGCCTAACTGGATTTAAAAGGGTTTAAACAAGTTTATGGAGCAAAAGTCAATACACCACTATTAGCCGTGTAGACTTGGGAAAGCCACCGCTTATCCCTAAGTTATGAGCGAGAAGGATTAGATTTATGCTCTGAAATCTTACCAGGTACTTGTGACCCAGATTGGCCACTGTCGGAGACAAGATGCTGGACTTGATGGACTTTTGGTCTGGCCCAGTATAGCATTTCTTATGAGGCTCCTGTTTGCCAGCTTCACTAACTTAAATAGGCAAGAGTCGAAGGTGTAGTTTGTTGGGTATAGGGCAGCCATAATTTTATAAAGACCATCTTCAGTGATTGGGATAAATAAGTCCTACACAACTAATGTATTCAAAGGGTTTCAGCTTGTCTTTATCTTCATGTGGCAGCTGTCTTGACAGTGTCAGAGGTCCTTGATTTTGTTCTTGAAGAAGGAGGTAAAGTTATTTGATGTAGTTAAGATTGAGAGTTATATGGTTGTTGATGTGGAGGTTATGGCAGGCCATATACTATTTCAAATAGGGATTGTTCCATGCAGTGAGAGAAAAATATCTTTTATCTGCCTTAGTTATGGCTCTATGATAGGTTGGATCAATGTCATATCAAATGGGTAACCCACAGGTATAATTCTAACGAATAAATAATATCTAGATACCTGTGTATTATTTGTCTCATTTATTGTTTTTTAATCTTTAAATACAATTTCATTATTCAAATAATACACTTTAAAACATCACCCCATCATTCACACCACATACACACATGCTCAATCATTATTATACAAACAAATATTGCACCTGATTCTAATACAACAGTTCACCTATACTAATGTATTGGAATACATCCATATACCGTTTATCAAAATAATATTGCAATCAGATAGCTCCAAAAAATTTTTTTATATTACATTTATCAATTTTTATTGAACAAACAATTATCAATTGTTCAATAAAAATTGATAAATGTAATATAAAAAATTTTTTTGGAGCTATCTGATTGCAATATTATTTTGATAAACGGTATATGGATGTATTCCAATACATTAGTATAGGTGAACTGTTGTATTAGAATCAGGTGCAATATTTGTTTGTATAATAATGATTGAGCATGTGTGTATGTGGTGTGAATGATGGGGTGATGTTTTAAAGTGTATTATTTGAATAATGAAATTGTATTTAAAGATTAAAAAACAATAAATGAGGGGGGGCGCTGTTGCGCATCGGATGAGAGCAGTCGCCTGAACGTAGAGCTCCGCTCCCCACAAGCAGACAAACCTCAGCAACAGCTGATTTCGTCCGTTTTTTCAGCTTTCTTCCTCACTCGCAGCAATCTCTAGAAGCGAGGCACACCCGGAGATGGCCGCGAAAAGAAAAAACCCCGATCTGCGGCAGTTCTCGTTTGAGAAGGCAGCGCACCCCTCGGGCCCGGAAAATGGCGGCTGTGCGGCTCCCGAAATGGAGTCTGACCATGCGGAGGCAGAAGCGGGGTCTGACTCGGAGGTAGGCGCAGAATCACTACAATTGCAGGCACAACTATCCCGGGATGAAATTAGGGAATGGTTTATCACACTCCGGGCAGATATGAAGCGGGATAAAGCTGATATTATGGCGGCAGTGGCTGATATAAAGGAAGATATTGCTGCATTGGGCCACAGGGTAGATGACATTGATATAAGGGTGGAAGGACATGGAGAGGCTCTTAATGCCCTAAACTCTCAGCAGCTAACATTCCACAGTGAACTGGGGGCTCTTCAAGATAAACTCGAAGATCTCGAGAACCGTAGCAGACGTTGCAACATACGGATTAGGGGAGTACCAGACACGGGGGAGTATGCTGATGCTACTCTCGTGGCACAGCAGATCTGCGCGCATGTTCTCTCCCTCGCGAATACGGGCCCTCCTACTTCACCCGAGCAGCCGTCGGAGATCCGCTTGGAGAGGGCGCACCGGGCTTTGGGGCCTAGAAGTGACCAGCGCCCCAGAGACATTATCCTCTGTTTCCATAGCTTCCTCCAGAAAAATCAGGTATCCGAGGCCGCTCGCAATTTAAAGGAAATCAGATGGAATAATCACGCTATTTCCATCTACCAGGATCTGGCCCCAGCAACACTCAAGCGACGATATGATCTTCGTGAAGTAACTGCTAGCCTGCGATCTTCCTCTGTTCGCTACAGATGGACATTTCCTTTTGGCCTACAGTTCCAAGTGCAGGGTACTACGTATCGGATCAAATCGGTGACGGAAGCGGTGGAGGCCTTCAAGCAAGCACACCTGGATATTACTTTTCAGGCTCCAAAGACGACGGCGCCGCCAGCTAAAATGGACACCGTCCCACGGTGGCAGCGTGCTGCTAAGGGCGGCAGGAGACTCCGGCGCCAGACATCAGACAATGTCCCAGCTTCTGGGGATATGGGCTAAGGAGACCTCCGAACTCCTGATTTGAACTGATACCTATGTTCGCTTCTACACGCCACTGGTGTAGTTCAGTTATTGCAGCTGAGAGGACTTGTGTCTTACTGATAAGTATTTTTCAGATGTTACTTACTGTTCTGCTTATAGCCATACTATTCTTGACTGTTTGCTGGGTTTGCTTCACTTTTTATTATGTTTGTGTTCATGTTGAGCTTGTGGGGGGGGGGGGAAGATGGAGACTTGCTTGCATTCTGATGAGTGCACCCCGTTGGAGTGTGTTTCCCACCGAGCTAGGGTGGCACACAATTGGACTAATGGGGAGGTCAGCTGGTCTTTTTTCTTTTGCTAATGAGGACATTTTTGGTAATCATTTCTCTTTGCAAGCAGGCGAGTGGTTTTCTCCTTTCTATATACTGGGTTTTGTCAGAGTACAGGGAGTTCGTTCTATAATGCTCTAGATTATGGCGCATAAAATTGTTTCTATTAATGTAAAGGGCCTAAATACACCCCGTAAGCGTCTCTTACTAAAGAGGGAACTGCAGAGTCTGGGGGCCACTATTGGTTTTGTTCAGGAAACCCATGTGCGCAAGCACCATGAAAAACTTTTGAGTTTCCCGTCCTATGCTCAGTCTTACTGGGCGGCCAGTACTAAAACCTCACGCTACGCCGGCGTAGGAGTCCTTGTCTCTAATTCCCTAACTCATGAGGTCCTGCATAAATATTTTGATTCTAGCGGCCGCTATCTACTTCTCAAATTGAGAGTGGGATCTAGTGTCCTTACCCTATTGAATGTCTACTTTCCGAATACTTCCCAAGTCACCTTTCTTCACGACATAGACCAGTTGCTCTTAATTTATGGCGAGGGCGATTTGGTGCTAGGTGGGGACTTTAATTCAGTATATGACCCGTCCCTAGACAGTACAGCTCAGACAATAGCCCCTCTTGGGATGCGGAAGGAGTGGAGTTCCTTTCTAGAGAGATGGAGTTTGGTGGATATATGGAGACAACGATTCCCTCGCTCTCGCTCATACACCTTCTACTCCTCTCCGCACGGTACATACTCCCGTATTGACTATCTGTTTATATCCTCCCACTTGCAGAATGCTGTCTTAGGGGCTGGTATTGAACCCATTACGTGGTCTGATCATGGGCCGGTATGGATCACTGTTCGTCTGGGTGAACGAGATAGAGGGTTTAAACCTTGGCGTCTAAATGACAGCTTGTTCAAGGATAAGGACTTCCTTACTCGCACTGCTGACCATCTCAGGGGACGCCTCTCGTCCTACCACGGTGTGGGATTGTTCTAAGGCTGTGCTTCGGGGGTGGTTTATTGCTAGGGCCGTTCACTGTAATAGGGAGAGGGAGAAAGAGCGTTCTCGTCTTCGGTTCGAGATTGCTACACTTACTCAACAGCATATACGTGATGGCTCTAACTCTACCTATAATAAAATACTCAGAGCTAAGGACGCTTTGCGAGCTCTTGAGGATACAGCCATTAGCCACCACTTGCTTATGTTGAAACAACAATTTTTTGAAGGTGGCAATAGGGCCGGGCGATATTTAGCTCAGAAGCTTAAAGCTGCTCGGGCACAAACCATTGTAGCAAAGATTTGCAACACGCAGGGCTCTATTGTCACCACTTCTGCAGACATTCGTGACTGTTTCACGGAGTTTTATGCTAAGCTCTACTCGGGAGCATCGGGTATTCAGGAGGACGATATTACCTCATACCTGAATTCTGTGTCTTTGTCTACTCTTACCCAGGCCCAACGGGAATTTCTAGATCGGCCTATAGAACCCCATGAGGTGTTAGAGGCAATCAAGGGCTTGAAGCCTGGTAAGGCTCCAGGCCTTGATGGGTTTACGGGCTCCTACTATCGCAATTTGGCTACGGTCCTTGTTGAACCACTCACTGATATGTTTAATTTCCTACGTACTGAGGGACATATAGCTCAGGATAGTAACACTGCAGGCATCTCGGTTATAGCCAAACCGGGTCGTGATAGCACACAATGCGGGTCTTACCGACCCATTTCTTTGATAAACATTGATTTGAAATTACTTGCTAGGATATTAGCTGCTCGACTCAATGGGGTCCTGCCTAAACTTGTTCACTCTGATCAGGTCGGATTTGTACCTGGCCGTTTAGCGGCTGATAATGTCAGGCGAATTGTTGATATTGTGGATTATGTATATCACTCTAAGGTTCCTGCTGTCCTCCTCTCCTTGGATGCCGAGAAGGCGTTTGATCTTGTCCACTGGCCCTTTTTATTTCATACCCTTTCCCGAATGGGCTTTGGTAACAATTTCATTCAGTGGATTGAAAAACTTTATGAACACCCGCAGGCCCGGGTTAAAGTTAATGGAACATATGGGGTACCTTTTGGTATTAGCCGAGGAACTAGGCAGGGGTGTCCGCTTTCCCCTTTACTTTTTGCTCTGTTTTTGGAGCCTTTTACCACCAGAGTTCGGCTCACTGCCGCAGTTAATGGAGTCCGTGCGGGTGGACATCACTTCAAAATTTCATTATTTGCTGATGACGTGATGTTTACTCTCACTGACCCGTTCCTATCCCTCGCTGGGGTTATGCAGGAACTTGTGCAGTTCACCAAGGTATCTGGACTCAAGGTCAATTATGACAAATCTGAAATTCTTAATCTCACTTTACCCGAGGATCAAGTGAGGCGGTTGCAGGGCCAGTTTCCTTTTAAGTGGGCTAAGGGAGCGATAAAATACTTGGGAGTGCGTATCGGGCCTAGGTCTGACCAATTATTTCACTTAAATTATATTCCGCTTGTTAAGACCTTAAGGACGGATTTAGATAAGTGGAGTCGACATACACATTCGTGGTTAGGGCGCATTGCCATTATCAAAATGAACGTCTTACCCCGTTTTCTCTATTTTTTTACCACCATCCCTATTTATCTCAAGCCAGCGGTTCTTAAACACTGGCAACGAATTGTTTTTGGGTTTATTTGGCGCAAGCGCCCACCTCGAGTGGCGCGCGCTACTCTCTACTTGCCAAAGGACAGGGGTGGGTTAGGTGTTCCAAATCTTCTCTGGTATTATACTGCAGCACAGTTAAGGGCCCTGGTAGCTCTGCATAGAACGCAGGAGGTACCTCAGTGGATTCACCTGGAGCAATCCCTGGTCGGCGGTATGCCATTATCTGCGTTTCCCTGGCAGCCTCGGAGTACCTGGGATTCCTTTTTGTATTATCCTACAGCTTTGAGGACTACGGTTCAGGTGTGGTCACAATGGAAGCATAGATTAGTTGGGACAGCAGATTATATGCTATTGACACACCTTTTCACCAACTCATTAATGCCTCGTACGGCTCACTCGCGGGGATCTCGTGAGTGGATTAGGGCAGGCCTTACCCGTATAGACCAGGTGCAGGTACAGGGGGCTATATTGTCCAGGGAGGATTTGAGCCGCCTTTATGAGCCCCTTACCATTGATTTTTTCTTATATGCACAGATATATCATGCCCTTCACCGGCGGATCCGACTGGGAACTCTTCCATTGGCTGGCTCTCTTTTCGAATCTTATTGTCTGGCTGCCCATCATATGCGAGGGGTGATATCTAAAATTTATGCGTTATTAAATGGGAGGAGGCTTAGCCCCTTTCCCCAACAGAGAGCGTGGGACTCTGATTTCCAGCGGACCCTCTCAGAGGATGAATGGGATGATATATTTACCAATGCTCACAAGTGTTCTATTTCAGCAGGTATTCAGGAGAATTGTTATAAGATGCTATATCGCTGGCATTATACTCCTGTACGCTTGCACCGTTTTCACTCGACCTTTTCAGAGATGTGTTGGCGAGGTTGCGGAGAGATTGGTACTTACTATCACATATGGTGGGGCTGCACTCTTGTAGCCCCGTATTGGTTACAGGTTGTAAATTGGGTCTCTACTGTTCTGGGGGTGGACATCCGGGCTATTCCCTGGTATACTCTATTACCCTTGAATATTGCAGATCTTAATACTGACCAGCAGCGAATTGCTCAACAGGTTTTTATTGCAGCTCGCACAGAACTTGCAATACATTGGAAGCAGAGAACTGTGCCTAGTCTTGCCAAGGTGCAAGATAGGTTCCATAAATATTACCAATTGACTAGGCTCACAGCAGTGCATCATGATCGCTTGGGGGCTTTTACAAAAACTTGGGCTCCATATCTAAACTGGCTTGCATCTCACCGATAATCATCGCATCTTTCCTCCATTCACGCGCAATGCCTAGTGTCTAAAGATTCCTATATTCTTGTACTCTCCTTCGAAATGGTTCTGCAGCCCATGTGATTTTTGAATCCTAATATGGTGATTCTCAACCAGTGACTCCTGTTTACTCTGGCCTCCGTCTTTCTGGTTTTCTAAGGGGAAGGAAACAAGAGCTTTATTACTTTCATGATGTTTGTACTCTGACTAGCTACCTGTCTTGATGACATTAGGTAGAACTGCTTTGCTTGTCCTTGTTTTTCTTTTATATTTTCTCTCACTTTTGTGGGTCTCGTTTGTTGTAACCTCAACATAACAATGTGCATTATATTTTGATTTACCAGTTGACGGGGGGGGGGGGGGGGGGGGGGGGGTTAGCTTCTAAAACATGTTTCATTTATGTACTAGCTTATGAGGTTGTTACTGCGTCATGCTACACTTTTGTAAGGAGTTCCTAGCGTTTGGTTATTGCTCTGTATCATGACCTTTTGGTTATGTAAATTACTGCACCTCATTTCAATAAAAACCTTTTAAATACAAAAAAAAAACAAAACAATAAATGAGACAAATAATACACAGGTATCTAGATATTATTTATTCTATGATAGGTTGACAAGTGCAGTTTGCATTGTAGTTTGTCCTTCGAGAGAGGTGTTTTGGGCCATTTACTTTCAAGTTTTCACTCTCGTTCAGAGCTCTTTGAAGTACCAAGGGAACATTGGACTTTTTTTTTAGGGGCAGTTTTGGCCAGGGCTTTTGCTTAGTTTTCATTCCATAACTTTACCTAGTCTGTAATAGATGATAGCTTCTCATGCACTGGGGGTAATCTAGGGCTTTTAGCAAGTTTTCAGGGGTCTGGCATTTCTTTTTCTTGATCACTTTGAAGGATCTTTTAGTATCCACCAATTTAAGTTTAATGCATAAACAAAACTTAAGAAGTGAGTGATTGGTTCATGAAAACAGCATTAACTGAATTCCATCCTCATGATGTTCTGGATTGATCATCCCCCCATGTGGAAGTTCAGGTACAATGTGTGCCCCTTCTCATACAATGGAGATTTAACAGCATGTGTGATACCAATGTCAACATGGTGTTGAGGAAATATGCCATGTGTTATGTCAGGTTTTCTATATGCAGATTAAAGTCATTAATAATCGCTAGGATGGGGAATCTCAGAGCCACATCTGCAATAGGAGCTAGTAGGAGGCTCGGTAGACCACTAGAAAACCTGAGTTCTTGAATCCTAGCTAGGCTAGAAATCCTTCTGATTCCCATAACAAAGAGAAAGGGATTTTGTACAGTTTGTCTGTTTCAGACCAGTTGCCTCCAATGACGCTGACAGACAGGGTGGGGCTATTGGAGCCCTGTTCTTAGCCTAGTGGATCAGCAGTGGCTATATGGGAGGAGGGGAAGAAGAGACCCTGGAGCATGTTGGTGGTGTCTCCCTTCTCTTTCCTTGCTGCTGTTTCGATTGGTGCGGCCTGCGGCATGGCCCTATGAAACAGCTGCCTCTGAGGGGGAGGGGCTAGAATTCTGTGTACTTGATTATCAAGCTGTGATATAGCTTCTCCTCTAATTAAATAGTACTAACAGTAGTAATGGTCTTTCAATAAGAAGCAGATTGTTTGAAGGCTTTGATACTTTTTATGGCACTAACATAAGAATTCTCCAAAAAGTATATTATTATATGAGCTTTCAAGACCACACAGCTCCTTTTTTTTTTTTTTTTTAGGTGTTACAACATTTCTTTCTCTGCAGCAAATGGACCTGATCAGCTTTGCTATCATATGTCCATCTCTCAGTATGTCGGAGGCTCCACAGCATTTTCTTTTTTTGGGGCACTCTGTACTTTCCTTTATAGGAAAAGTCATATAGATTTTTTTTTTTAAATATCATCACTGTGAATGAATACGTTACCTACGATACAAATTCTTGATTTTGGAAACATCTGTTAAAAACAAAATCCCTACTTCCTTATTAAGATCTTTTCCTGTGGATAGCAAAATTGAGAACCAGACTTACAATGTTACTGCATGCATAAAATTCCCGCAGTGAGATCACTACAGCTCCGTATATGTGCCCCATTCCTGCAGTGAATTCAGACACCAGCTTCCTAATATCACAGAGCGATTGGTATTAACAGTGCTCGCTACTGCACCCAAACATTGCAACAATTATTTAGCACCCTGAAGCAGGATGGAGGAGTAAACTTGTGGTTAGAGCAGCAGACTTAGAACCAGGGAAGCCAGGGTTCAAATCCCACTGCTGTGTGCTTGGGCAAGTTACTTCACCCTCCATTGCCTCAGGTATAAACTTAGGGCCTGATTTACTAAGGCTTTTCTCCCATTCCCTTTTGGAGATAGGGGAAATACCTACAGGACCTGAATGTAATCTCCTTGAAGTGCCTGAAAAATATGGAATATAAATTAAATTAAATATTCTGAGCCCTTCAAATAAATAAATGGGGCCAAACAAGGAAAGGAAGAAGCATGAACAAATTATATATATATATGTCACTTAATGTATATATATATAGTCACTTTCTTTACATAGAAGTTTGTTCTTCATTGTGCAAGGGTGCCACTCTGTGGCCACTGTGCAGAATGCATGTCTGTATTAGTAACAGATTTAGTTTTTCTATAGAATTTCTATTTAATGGCCTAGTAAAGTCCACCAATTAAGTATATATAGCCAAAGCCATCTAACAATCTTTGAACTAGTGCTTTGAAATTATTAATTTTAAAGGCTTGCCTTCAATGATTACTGTTAATGGTTTTTAAACTATCATAAGTGATCCCAGCACATGCTCATACTGTTTCCTGAGGAATTCATAATAATATCAGTCTTTGAGGGGTTAGACTTTATTATGAGATATGACATTGTGTGCAATCAACTGAGGTGACTTTAAGCTTTAATGTGAGTAGCCTGATTAGCACAAAGAAAATTACCTAACAAAACTGTAGTGTAAGTAATCAAATCACAGCAAAACACACTTATGTATGAGCAGAGAAAATGTGGTGCCTTGCTATAATGAGGTCTATTTATGATGAAATGTGGGGACACATCCTGAATGGGCGAAATCCTCTGAAAACAGCTTGCCATGCCAAATAAAATATGTGAATGGAGAGGCTATGTAACCTGCTGACTACAAGACAGAGCTGTATAACTCAAAATCTGAGCACAACCAGTAGAATATACTTCCTGACTAAGCAAAACACTGATTATTGCCACTCCATCTATTCTTAAGCTGTTTTGGAGGAGGTAAGAAAGGAGGAAAGAAAATGAAGAGGTGGCAAACACTGCGAGATTGTTAAATGAGGAAAAATGACAGAGTTAACGTTGATTTAGTTTTCCATTTTCAAATAAACCTTCTACAGAGTTTTAGCTAATCATATTTCTGTTACTGGATTGTTGACACTTCTTGTGTCAGAACTTCCTAAGAAACACGCAGGTAAGAAGGATCGCTTTGAAGGAAGGAACATTAGATTTCTATCCAACCTGTTGATTGTGTTCTGTTAAAGTCCTCAGCTGGCACATGATCCCTTCAGCTTCTTCAGCATCAATGATTCCAGCACCGAAAGCAGAGGCACTGACACAAGCAACACAGTAGGAAAGGACCTAGAAGGAAGCAGAGTAACAAATCTGCACTATTTCTTTTCTACAAAAGGGATGGAGCAATATTTATTTATTTATTTATTTTTGTATACCATCATTTGGGTTCCATCATAATGGTTCACAACAATAAATAATAATGCACAATAAATATACTAAAATCGACTTCCTAGGACTAAAAAATAAAACAAATTACAACCATTCAAATACAAACAACTCATAAAACAATTAAATAAACTTATCATAAGACTATCCCTCCCTCCTCCTATCTTATGACCAATGTATGGTGGAAACAATAACACCCAAACCAATAATTATGGCAATGCAAGAGAAAGGCAAAATATAATCCATAAAAGGATTTGATTTGTTACCTGCCTCTACAATTTCGATCAAGGCGAGTTACAGTTAGAAAGTTTATAAAAATAAAATACACAAACAAAATGGCCTTAAAATCTGTGAAAATTCATGAGGTCCAAGGGGAAAAAAAAATAAGAAAAGTCACAACTACAGGGCTTAAAATGTAGAGGAAACAGATAAGGAACTCAACCTAGGTAAGCTGGTCTGACTCATTTAAGGTTCTGTGGTTAAGGGAGAGTTCTACTGTCATACTGTGCAGGAGAAAAGCTGAATTCTTGGCAGGTTGTGCTACTTTTCATTAGATTATGAAAATGATCCCATACATCAGGGGTGCATAACCATTTTGGCCTCATTCCACTCCCCCCTCTTCTCAAAGGCTGGAGCTCCAAGAAGAAACCTCCATCCAGATATGGTCCAGTGGCTATAGTTTGCCCTGTAGTCTGCCTTGGATGCCATACATAAGCCCTTGAAATCACAAAGGACCCTTTCTTCAGCTGTGACCTAAATTATTGTTTCTCAAGCAGGTCCTGGATTACCTTCAAGCTAGTCTGGTTTTCACAATGAATATTCATGCACTAGCACTCCAAGAACTGTTGCACAACCAATTTCTCACTCAATTTATAATTTTTGTTCCAACTCCCAGACCGGCCAGCTCACACACCAGTATTTTGTATGGAACAATATCAAAGTGTCTACTGAAATCCAGATAAGCCACATCTACCACATGCCCCTGATCTCTGGTCAGTTCAAAGAAACCAATCAAATTTATTTGGCAAGATCTGTTGCCAAATAAGATTTATAGCTTATGATCCTATAACCAGTCCTGAAGTGTCAGAAACAGTTCTGGTTTTCAGGATATCCACTATGAATATGCATTAGGTGTATCTGCACGTACTGCTTCTATTGTATGCAAATATATCTCCTGCATATTCATTATGGATATCCTGAAAACCAGATCTGTTTGTGGCACTCCAGGACTAGAGTTACCTACCCAAGATACAATCACTAGCTTCAAGGTATTATGCTATTCTGTCATTCAGCAATGCTTCTATTACCCTAACCAAGATTGATGATAAACTACAAATCTCTAGTTTTCTGCTTTCTCCCTGTTCCCACCCTTGTAGAATGGTTGTACATCAGATTCTTGGAGGAGTAGCCTAATGGTTAGAGCAGCCTATGAACCAGGGAAGCCAAGGTTCAAATCCCTATGTCGCTCATTGTGACCTTGGGCAAGTCATGTCACCCTTCATTGCCTCAGAAACAGATTGCAAGCCCTCTGGGCACAGGAAAACACCTACAGGACCTGAATACATTCTTCTTTGAAGTGCCTGCAAGGCGGAATATAAATTAATAAATCAATGAAGCCATAAGCAGAATAGAGCTGTGAGGGGTAGAGTTGGCAACTTCATTAGCTCCTTCCCCCCATCCAGGGATGTACCCCATTAAATCTCACACTTCTGTTTAAGTGTTCACCTCACTGCCTCTATGGTCCATCACCTTCTCCTTCCAGTGTACATAGCTTCAATACCTTTGCTCAATATCTTTCTTCTGATCCTCCTCTTCTCTGAACCCACCTCCCTTTCAAGTCTTACTATTCCATTTTGGTCTTCCTCTTTTCAGTTATGCATCTAAGGAAAGTTATATCCCCTGTTTTTACTGTCTGGGCAATATAATTCTCTGTATGGGTCTTTGCCTAAATCTAAATGCCCTTTCTGCACGCCTTCATTTCTTTTGCTAATTTTGCCTCTTCTTCTTCTTGTGCCTGTTTCTATTTCATGAATGCTATTCTTTTTGCTTTTAGTCTTTTGTCAGACTTCTTTAGTGAACCATAGTCCATCTCTTCATTCTCTTTCCCCTATAAAACTGCAGCTCAACACAATGATTTATCATCATTTTAATGCTTTTTACTGCTGTCTATAGTTCTGCATCTCTTAGAGTTTTTACTCCTGGAAAGGATTCTTTAACATAATTATTCAGTTTTTAAAAGTCACACCTATTTTGGCCTAATGAAAAGGTAAGCACAACTGGCAAAGATCCCAGGAACAATACACATATTAGAACTCTGCACATGAAATGTTCTTCGTCATTTTAGTTGGGGAAAAAGGGGTCTATTTCATTTTAAATGCTCTCTTTAGTGGATATTAGAAAATGAATATCATTTAAAAGATTTTTTTCCCCCCATATGCTTTAGGTGATCATGGAAATGCAGTAAGGAACAGATTGACTTCCACAGAGAACAAGTGCCTGCATTACACTGCAAAAAACTGGGTCATGCACATCTTAAAGGAACTATTTAGTACAACTGGGGGGAAAAAGACATTAAGAATAGAAATATGGTAGAATACTATCTCAATTAAAAAGAAACTATTAAGCAATAGGGATGGGAAGAGCTGGTATCTCTACTCAGTTTCGAGCCAATACAGAGCGTACTGTTAACCCGCCATTGGACGTGCATTTTCCCTTACCCCTTATTCAGTAAGGGGCGGAAAACGCGCGTCCAACCCGCCGAACCTAATAGCGCCCTCAACATGCAAATGCATGTTGATGGCCCTATTAGGTATTCCTGCGCGATTCAGTAAGTAAAATGTGCAGCCAAGCCGCACATTTTACTTTCAGAAATTAGCGCCTACCCAAAGGTAGGTGCTAATTTCTTCGGGCACCGGGAAAGTGCACAGAAAAGCAGTAAAAACTGCTTTTCTGTGCACCCTCCGACTTAATATCATGGCGATATTAAGTCGGAGGCCCCGAAGGGTAAAAAAAGGAAAAAAAAAAGGAAAAAAATTTTGAATTCGGCTAGCGTCTGTCAGGTCGAAAACCGGATGCTCAATTTTGCCGGCGTCCGGTTTCCGAGCCCGAGGCTGTCAGTGAGCTTGAGAACAGACGCCGGCAAAATTGAGCGTCGGCTGTCAAGCCCGCTGACAGCCGGCGCTCCTGTCAAAAAGGAGGCGCTAGGGATGCGCTAGTGTCCCTAGCGCTTCCTTTTGCCCGTTTCTACCACCGGACCTCATTTGAATACTGTACGCGCGCCGGGAGAGCGGGCGTTCGCTCTCCCACGGACTTTACTGAATCGGCCCGTATGAGAGACATGCCCTTGACTTTCCCAGCACATCTGAATGCTATTATAGGGAACACCCACAATATTTTGAGGCCTATTTTAAGCATGGCACTTAGATATGGGTAGGCACTCAATAAATGTGATGAGCTGAGGAAACAACAGTAGCTCTTCCTAGGGTATCAGTTACAGAACTACAAAAATCTTCCATGTTTTATTAGTGCTATCAAAGTTATGTTTATGCATTTTTTTTATAAATAAAAAAACATAATGCGCATTGAATTTTGAATGTTTTAATATGTCACTGTGGTTTTTTATTTAGAGTTTCTGTGATAGTGTTTAGCTTTCTTTTGAAGGTGTATTCATTTTTTTATACCAGGTAACAATCAAATTATGCAATCTTATTTAAGCAATTATCCTTAGCATAAAACAATTTGTATTATTATCCTTAACTCAATGCAGCTTTTTCCATTAATATTGCTTCTTTTTTAAATGTTCTTATTTGATAACTTCCTATGTAGCTTATTAGTAGGATATAACTTGGCTTTATTTCATGATGTTTTGCTTTGTTATATGATATCTGTTCAATCACTGATCGATATTTATTAGAACATTTAATTTATTGTTAATTGATATGTTCTTATGATCTAGTTTTGTTTTTGTAATTCGTTAATTTGCTTTAAATGTTTTAATTAGGCATTATTTGCACATTAGCTTAGGTGCATTACAAGAAAGGCAGTAAAAAAACATGTTTAAATAAATGACTATACTATATTATAAACTTCATGAGTGGCTTAGTTACAGTGTATGAAAATGAGCACAAAAGTAAAAAAGAACAAAGAAAAACAATACATTCTAAAAATAAAGGATAAAGAAAGAGAAAATGAGAGGAACCCCTCCTCACAACAGAACAAGAAAAAAAGAGTTGAAAAGGCAAGAGAATGAAAGATAACAAATATAAAAATATTTTACTTCTTGGAAGGTTCTGGTTTGATCCATGCTTTCTTCTAGGTATTTACAGAGTTTGCGGAGAGTTGCAGAAACATGGACCCGGGATTCCGTCTGGCCACTGTGACTCATGAATGAAAGAACCATTCCCACTCCTAAAATACAGCCGGTACTTGAAAGAAAAAAAAAAAGTAACAGTTTAAGAAAGTAGCTGTGCAAGTGAAGACTGGTTACTCTTACTTTGCTATTACACACAGACAGAAAACTGAGCTACAAAAACAAGTTGACTAATAGTTAACATTGAAACTGGATGATGTGTTTCCTGAAAGTTATAACAATAATAAAGGAATAACAACAAGAATACTCTCACATGCAATCAACATATAAAAATGAGAGAATTAAAATATATTATATATTTATATTTTAACCAATTATACAAAATTTCAACAAATTGCTTTTATACAACTTTCAATATCTAATACATTCACATATCTACACGGAATTTAATACAATCTTCAATCACTATTATCGCTTAACATATTACACACAACCATACACATTCATACGACTTTCATGCAGACCACATCTCTAAAATATTCCTAATAAGTGTTATCTAAAACACTGATTCTCAATCGGTGTGTCGCGTCTCCCGGTGTCCCACTGCCCCGTTGTACCTTCCTTCTCCCTTTTTCAAGCCCCTGCGGGCCAATTGGAAGTCTCCTTTCTTCCTACCCCCATTGCCCAATGGGAAGCCTCCTTCATTCTGCCTGCCCCCGCGCAGGCCAATCAGAAGCCTTCTCCCTTCTACCTGCCAGTGGGAGTAGGAAGAAGGGAGGAAGCCTTTGATTGGCCAGTGAGGCAGACATCGTTTAGCCCGGGGGTGGGATGGGAGGAATGGCAGTGTTGAACTCCCACGAAGCAAAGCCATCATGGGAGCTTATCCCTGTGGCGGCGAAGAGGAAAACCTGACCCAGACAAAACAAGGCTGCCATGGGAGCTCATCCCCGTAGCGGTGAAAAAGAAAACACAGCCCCAACGAAGCAAGGTCGCCACGGGAACTCATCCCCATGGCGGTGAAGAGGAAACCCGACCCTGACCAAGGCCATCACAGGAGCCCATCCTTTTGGCGGTGAAAAAAGAAGGCCCACTGGAGTAAAGCCGCGGCAGAACTGGAGAACATCCCTGCAGTGAAGGAAGAAGTGGTTTTTGGTGAGAGATTGTGTGTGTGTGTGTGGGTGTGAAGGGGTGCCTGGGTGAGAGCTTGTGTATGTGGGTGTGAATGGGTGCCTGAGTGAGAGCTTGTGTCTGTGGGTGTGAATGGGTGAGAGCTTATGTCTGTGGGTGTGAATGGGTGAGAGCTTGTGTGTGTGGGTGTGAATGGAAGCCTAGGTGAGAGCTTGTGGGTCTGTGCCTGGGTGAGAGCTGGTGTGAATGGGTGCGAGGGCATTTGTGTCTGATTGAGAGCTTGTATATAAGAGAGCATGTGTTTCTGTGTGAGAGAGAGACTGGTCAGGAAGATGACCTGTATGAGAGACTGTGTGTGTGTGTGCGTGTGCGTGTGCGTGCACTAAGGAAGAGGACTGTGAAGACAGAGCTTCAGCAGCCCTTGCTGCTTCTGGTGAGTGCTATTGGCCTGGAAGGGAAAGGAGTATGAGAGTTGCTGGAGAGGGTAATTAAAGGTGGCTTTTTAAATTTATTTTTCTTGATTGACTGCCATTTTAATTATTGGATATTATGCGATATCTGTTTTGAAATATTTTATTGATATTTGGATATGTTTTAATAATTTTTATGCGTTTTTAATTGTTGGATATTATTCTGTTCAGCAGCTGTTTTGTAACATTTTTAGTATAGCTTTACAATTATTTCTGTGTGGGGCTCTATAGCAGCTTGGCTTATTCTGTTTTCCCAATAGGAAATGTATTAGTGTTTAGGGCCTGGTTTAATAGTTTTATTTCTTAGATAGGGTTGTTACTGTCTGAGTGTGTTGCATAATATGGTGTAACTTTGTGCGGGTTAGTTTGTGTGCATTATTGCAAATCCTGAGAGTCTGTTAGGTGCTATATTTCTCTTTCCATTTCTCCAGGTTCGCACTGCATGCAGACTGGCATTTTTGGTTTTCCATTCAGTTTCTGTCTCCATATTTATAATTTGTGGTTATTCTGTACTTGGTGAAGGTCAGTTCTGGGTGTGTGACAGAGGTGAGGTATTTTACTAGCATGTAGGCATTTGTATCAATCTTATTTGTTGTGTTTTCTCAATAGGATATGCATTAGTGGTAAATTACTGTCTTTTCATAAGGAAGGCTATTGTGCCTGGTAGTAAAGGGAGCTTGTTTTGCATTTACTGAGATGTCATCAGAACCAGAATATCTTATTTGTATGGCGAGTTGTACAGGGTAATGCCCTAGATCTGCTCTGCACTCATTATAACTTGGTGTGTGCTTTATGAGCCTTGGGGGACTGGCTCCTGAGCAGTCAATGTTTTGCTGATGTGCCTGCGGAGCAATGTTTTGCTTCACCTTATGACTTGCAATTTTTACTTCATGCAAGTGCTAAGGATCTCCCCCCTTATATTTTGCAGAATATCTTGGTAAAATATATGCAGTTTGGCTGGAAATCTGTAAGACAGAAGTTGTCATTCTCTTGGAAATTCACGCCCTGGTTGCCAATATGTGCTTTTCCTTGGTTTCTCCCTATGAAGGAGAACATATTTTATACGGCTCAGCAATGCAGGGTATAATGCCTTCCATGATTTTATTGATTATCATCACCACAGAATTTATTATTTTCTTCCATGTCAGGAACTGTTTGGTTTTGAAGCTTGCAACTTTTTTCAATATTTACTAATTTCTAGTTTTAGTAATAAAAATCTGGACCTCGGTCGGGTCCATTTCAAAGATTGTTGCCCTTTTTTCAGGGACGGAATTAATCTTTGGCAGGATTACATAAATTTCTCCATTCTATCACTTCTTACAAACAGTTTGTATTCTGGTAGGGTTATGAAATCTGGATTTGGGGCTGGAGGCTAGATGATGATGATTTTTTGACTGGCATTGCTGAGTTCTATGAAAATATCCTCTCAATTGGACTATGAGAACAGTATTTGTGTGTTCTCCATCGGTTAATTACCTCCTCTCACAGATTTTATCAGATGAAAATTATTTCCTCCCTGAGATGCATAAAATGTTCCACAGATACTTCCACTTTGAGTCATGGGCGTTGCGAGTGTTCTCCAATTCATAGTTTTTGGGAATCTGGGTGTTCAAATTTATGTTGGAATTAATAGGGTCTATGCTTTCTTTGGCAGATTCTTTAGGTATCATGGGAATATTTTCTAATGAGATAACATGCAGCAACTATGATTGTAAATTCCCGATTAAAGGAACATGCATTGCTAGGAAATGTATCTTATATAAGTGGATACAGACTGAGGCGCCATTGTTAGATTTTTGATTTGTGGAAATGTTGGGTCTTTTGAATTTGGAGTACCGGTCATGGACCAAGACCTTGCGGGGTCGGAAGAATGCATTTCCCAGAATATGGACCTCCTTTATTAAACGTCTACCAGATTCTCTACAGGGAAGATTTCAGCATGTTATTTCCTCAGATGCAGCCGTTTGATTTGTTTGTTCTTCTGGATTTGCCTCAGGTTCTATTTCAGGTAGAAAAGAGGGTGGAGTGGGTTTGAGATTGGAGGCTTTGAAACTTTTTGACTCGATTATCTATTGTTAATATTCCTTTTTTCTCTTATGTTATTGCTTTATGTTGAAAATTCAATAAAGAAATATATCCAAAAAACTAATGGCACTGGTTGACCATAAGACTTGTATGTGTGTGAAAGTGCAATTTGCGCATATTTTGGACTTTTATAAAATATGGAATACACGAGTACAGGCTACTTATGTGCTTATATGCTAATTTTTACATGCATGTTTTGAAAATTCACTTATTAAGTATTTTGAATTCTTAGGGTAATAATGCACAAAGTCACTTGAGGCTCAAAGTACAGCCAAGAAGCACTTTTAATTGTCCCAAATATTAAGATTTTAAGAAAAGTAAAGCTGAGGGTTACAGCTTTTTTTTTTTTTTTTTTTTTTTTAAACTATGGCTTCTACCCTTTGGAATACATTTTGGAAATAAGGCTTGAATCTAACTACTTGTTCTTCCTATGAGATTAAAAGGAGTAGGATGATGAAGATCTGTTTGGTTACTTTCTTGCTTAAGTAAGGATTTTCTTTCTGTGTTATGTCTAGAAAACCTAAAGGATTTTCTACTAGAAGGAGTAATCCAATTCTTTGCAAGTGGAACAGAGTGAGTAGATAACAGTAGTATTGGGTTTTGGCTCCCCCATATGGGAGATTTAGATGGTGTTCTTTAACAGTTTATAAACCCTTGCCACCATCCTTAGGCGTGGATTTTCTGTTGACCATTTCAGAGGCAGCATGTCTTGTGCTATTCCCAGTTTTGGTTAATTTTTCCTGGGAAAACTCTCTGGGGTTTTCTTGAATTGAAGCCTGGGTAAAGGAATGATGACCAAATACCTTTTCCCCTTATTTCTGTCCATGGTTTTGGAAACCTTTTGTTATTTGAAGAAAAATTTTGAATCACCCTTCCTGCCTCTGGTTTGGTTTTCCTTTGTGTTTAAGAATTTTTCTATTTGTTAATTTTTGCTGATTGTCCTAGGGCCCAGGGATTCAGAATTTTTGCCATCTGGAGGAAGTGGTGTCTTGCACCATGCCTTTCCATGCCACTCATCATTTTGGTCGATCTTCTCTGCACTTTCTCCAGTGCAACTATAATCTTTTTTGAAATGCGGCGACTAGAATTGCACACAGTATTCAAGATGCAGTCTCACCATGGAATGATACAGAGGCATTATGACAACCATTGTTTTATTTGCCATTCCCTTCTTAATAATTCTTAACAGTCCGGGGGTTTAACTGCTTCTCAACATGGGTCCGTTTAACTACCTCTCAATATGGGTCCTCTCAGCATAAGTCCAACAAAAGATATCTTTGTTTCACCTTATAAAAAAGCTTCCTCAGGGACTAAATATTATCAAAGCTGTTTAACTTCCATGTGCATTTCGCCTTACAAGAAGGCTTCCTCAAAGACTGAATGTTATCAAAGCTGTTTGAACTTCCATGTCCATTCACTCATATGGATACAAAATATCTCACGTTTCAATCCGTTACTTTTGTAACATAAACAGAGAACTTCTTTTCAATACACACCGGTCAAAAGAGCGCACAAATATTTTCAATTGCCCGCGTTTAATTCATTTATAAACCAGTGAAGTAAACTTCTTTCCCCGACACGCCAAAAAACCGAAAGGCTGAAAACAGAAGTGCTCGCCTGCTGCGCTGCACCACAGAGTTAGAGAACTCGCTTCACATACTCAACTTTAAAGAAGACTACGTGATCGAACGTGACGCATTATGTCGTGCACCAAGCCTTTTTATAAGGTGAAACGAAGATATCTTTTGTTGGACTTATGCTGAGAGGACCCATATTGAGAGGTAGTTAAACGGACCCATGTTGAGAAGCAATTAAACCCCCAGACTTAGGATCCATTTTCAGAATTTATCAAATATAATCAGATCTATGGGGCTCATTTTCTAAGAGGCTTGCACGCAATAAGGGACCTTTCACGTGCGAAAGGTCCCTTATCGCATGCGATGCCAGGATGGGGGTGGAGTCAGCCCCGGAAGAGGAGGAGTCGGGGCGTCACCAGGCCCGATTCTGCGCCGACGCCACGGACAGCGAAAAGGTAAGGCCCTTTTCGCGTCCTATTTCGCTCCCAATAGCTACACCTCCTATGGTGGCGCCATTGGGTGCGAAACCGGCAGCGACTGCACCGCAATGGTGCGATCACTGCCAGCTAGTGCAGGCCCGCCCCCTGTTTCGGCCCCCTGCCCCTCATTTCCTAAAGTATCGCAGGCCCAATGTGAAGAAATTTATGATCTGGACTCACTTTTTAGTATTGGGAATTTGCAATTCAAGTTTGGAAATAAATGATTTGTCAATTATTGTATTTTATGTACATTGCTAATTCAAATGCAATTTGCTTTTTGTTTTTTTTTTAAATAAGGGCATGAATGGTTGTATGTGTGTGTTAGCTTAGTTTTTAGAGTGTCTACATAGGTAAGTGTGTTATCTTGCTCAATAAATGTTATACATATTGTGAATGTGTTATCTCTCTGTTGTGTGATAGATCTATAAGTAAGTAATAAGGGAGTATTTATAATTGTGACCCTCTGTGTTAATTTACCTTGCTTAAAGATAAGCATTGTCCAATCAGAGTTAAGTTCTTTGTTTCAACAAAGCCAGAGGTAAATAGTTGAGCCGTGTCAAAGTTTATAATCCTGTTTTTCTGAAATGTCTGCATTTTCCAGTCTTTCAAGGTGCAGTGGAAAATTCACAAAGGCATTGCTACTGTTACTTCCTCTTAAGTTGGTTTCATTCAGAGAAAAAGGTTCTTGGCATAACTCAGATTTGTGGCTTATTGCACTTACAACATCATGATTATCACTGGCAGAAACAGCATGCACAATTTTTTTTTTTCACAAGCATTAGCATATGCATTGCTATGCAACAGTATGATACTTTTATAAACATTTAATACTGCGCCCTCCTCACCAGAACATTAGAAATACCAGAAAAAACAAATGATGTTGTATTAATGAACTTGTTAAATTGTTCTCCAACAATATGTTACTTAGCTATCTAAGGGGGTTCTTTTCTAACCCTATCGCACACGAAAAGGGACTTTTTGCATGTGAAAAGTCCTTTTTCGCATGCGATAGCTGGATCGGGGCGGAGTCGTGGCGGCACCGGAAGAGGAGTCGTCGGGGCGGCATCATGGTGGACGCTGCGGAAACTTTGCTGGCGGCGATAAGGTAAGACCCCTTATCACTGTCAGTAGTGCGCCCAATAGCACCACATTTCACGATGGCGCTATTGGGTGTGAAAGCCGGCAGCGATAACACCACGATGGTGCGATCACTGCCGGCTTTTGCAAGTCTGCCCCCCGTTACCGCGCGATTCATAAACATTTGCGATCTTAGAAAATCCAGCCCTAAGTCATGTTCTATTAATAACCGCAATGAAGATATTAGAATTCGTTTTGTAACTGACATATAATTGCTCACACTGGTCCAATCATCTTTGAATAGCAGGCATTCCCCAAGATAGATAGATATAATCTTACTACTACTACTGTTTGCTTACAGCTCCATAAACATAAATTATTATAAATTATTAATCCAATTGAACTTCTAAGGAGTCCAATAAACTCCATGTAAGATTTTACATCCTATTAATCTAGAATTAATATCTCCAATATAATCTTTCAAAAAAGAGTATTTCCATTTGTCAAGAGATAATGGTAAATTAATATTTGCCATTTATTACTGAGATCAGCATGGTCTTTCTTGAGAAATACAGCGTTAATGAGCACTGTTAGGAAACTATGCAGCGGAGAACAAGAAAATTAAAATCAAATTTAAGGGAGGCCTTACATAATCTAATTCTGGTTTGACAATACTGGTAAAATTCCTCAGAAATGGGATTAAATTTAGCTGAAAACTCAGAAGGTTAATAGTAGTTTATAAGCAAAGAAATAGTCCTAAACTTTGTGAAATGTGAAAAAAAAATATTGCATTGATTTTATGAAGCTATAATAGATATCAATTAATCTCACTCTTTGGAGAGACGTGACAAGTATATTCTACCTTTTACTGTACACTTCCCCTTGCAAGCTAACCCTAATTTCCAAAGGGCCCACTACACACTATTATTATTGAGTGTTTTATTAACTGTCATTCTATGTGAGAATCACTAGATTACTACTAAATCAAAGACTACATCAAAATTTGTGGTTACATCCATATCATATGTAAAAATATTCCATCTCGCCACATCCAGTCCAACAATATCTACAGAAGCTTGCATTTATCTTCTTAATGTTCCTGAGGGTCAATGCAGTGTGTGTGTTTAGCTTATAGGTTGCTAAAATTATATACCGGTAACTATCTCTAGCAGAATCTTGTGCAACACTTAAAATATTTCTTTCTAATTCTTAGCTTTAAGATGGGATCTTATATCCTTCTCTCAATTTCCTTTGTTTAGTATATCCATATTTCCTTGTAAACATTTAAGAACATAAGAACATGCCATACTGGGTCAGACCAAGGGTCCATCAAGCCCAGCATCCTGTTTCCAACAGTGGCCAATCCAGGCCATAAGAACCTGGCAAGTACCCAAAAACTAAGTCTATTCCATGTTACCGTTGCTAATGGCAGTGGCTATTCTCTAGGTGAACTGAATAGTAGGTAATGGACTTCTCCTCCAAGAACTTATCCAATCCTTTTTTAAACACAGCTATACTAACTGCACTAACCACATCCTCTGGCAACAAATTCCAGAGTTTAATTGTGCGTTGAGTGAAAAAGAACTTTCTCCGATTAGTTTTAAATGTGCCCCATGCTCTTCCTACAAGCTTTCCCAGAGAGCTAAGAGCAGGAAGAATAACAACCCTCCCATCCCACAGCAATTTTGTAATGTTTATCTGCTTTATTTATGTGTTCTTAGTAGATCTTAGTTTGTATTCTACTTTATAATAGATTAACTGTTCTATATGTTCCATGTAAACCGCCATCTCGGCGATAGTTATCTCTGTTATCTGTGAACCGGAGTGATATGTATATTATACAGGAACTTCCGGTATATAAAACCAAAAAAAATAAAAATAAATAAATGCTAACTTCATGGAGTGCCCCCTAGTCTTTCTATTATCTGAAAGAGTAAATAACCGATTCCCATCTACCCGTTCTAGACCTCTCATGATTTTAAACACCTCTATCATATCCCCCCCTCAGCCGTCTCTTCTCCAAGCTGAAAAGTCCTAACCTCTTTAGTCTTTCCTCATAGGGGAGCTGTTCCATTCCCCTTATCATTTTGGTAGCCCTTCTCTGTACCTTCTCCATCACAATTATATCTTTTTTGAGATGCGGCGACCAGAATTGTACACAGTATTCAAGTTGCGGTCTCACCATGGAGCGATACAGAGGCATTATGACATTTTCCGTTTTATTCATCATTCCCTTTCTAATAATTCCCAACATTCTGTTTGCTTTTTTTTTGACTGCCACAGCACACTGAACTAACGATTTCAATGTGTTATCCACTATGACGCCTATATCTCTTTCTTGGGTTGTAGCACCTAATATGGAACCCAACATTGTGTAATTATAGCATGGGTTATTTTTCCCTATATATATCACCTTGCACTTATCCACATTAAATTTCATCTGCCATTTGGATGCCCAATTTTCCAGTCTCACAAGGTCTTCTTGCAATTTATCACAATCTGCTTGTGATTTAACTACTCTAAACAATTTTGTGTCATCTGAAAATTTGATTATCTCACTTGTAGTATTTCTTTCCAGATCATTTATAAATATATTAAAAAGTAAGGGTCCCAATACAGATCCCTGAGGCACTCCACTGACCACTCCCTTCCACTGAGAAAATTGTCCATTTAATCCTACTCTCTGTTTCCTGTCTTTTAGCCAGTTTGCAATCCACGAAAGGACATCGCCACCTATCCCATGACTTTTTACTTTTCTTAGAAGCCTCTCATGAGGAACTTTGTCAAACGCCTTCTGAAAATCCAAGTATACTACATCTACTGGTTAACCTTTATCCACATGTTTATTAACTCCTTCAAAAAAGTGAAGCAGATTTGTGAGGCAAGACTTGCCTTGGGTAAAGCCATGCTGACTTTGTTCCATTAAACCATGTCTTTCTATATGTTCCGTGATTTTGATGTTTAGAACACTTTCCATTATTTTTCCTGGCACTGAAGTCAGGCTAACCAGTCTGTAGTTTCCCGGATCGCCCCTGGAGCCCTTTTTAAATATTGGGGTTACATTAGCTATCCCTCCAGTCTTCAGGTACAATGGATGATTTTAATGATAGGTTACAAATTTTTACTAATAGGTCTGAAATTTCATTTTTTAGTTCCTTCAGAACTCTGGGGTGTATACCATCCGGTCCAGGTGATTTACTACTCTTCAGTTTATCAATCAGGTCTATCACATCTTCTAGGTTCACCTTGATTTGGTTCAGTCCATCTGAATCATTACCCACGAAAACCTTCTCCAGTACAGGTACCTCCCAAACATTCTCTTCAGTAAACACCGAAGCAAAGAAATAATTTAATCTTTCCGCGATGGCCTTATCTTCTTTAAGTGCCCCTTTAACCCCTCGATCATCTAACGGTCCAACTGATTCCCTCACAGGCTTTCTGCTTCGGATATATTTAAAAAGGTTTTTACTATGAGATTTTGCCTCTACGGCCAACTTCTTTTCAAATTCTCTCTTAGCCTGTCTTATCAATGTCTTACATTTAACTTGCCAATGTTTATGCATTATCCTATTTTCTTCTGTTGGATCCTTCTTCCAATTTTTGAATGAAGATCTTTTGGCTAAAATAGCTTCTTTCACCTCCCCTTTTAACCATGCCAGTAATCGTTTTGCCTTCTTTCCACCTTTCTTAATGTGTGGAATACATCTGGACTGTCCTTCTAGAATGGTATTTTTTAACAATGAGGGACTAAAAAAGCAGCAAGGAAGGTTGCTTAATAAAGCCGTGAGAGCAAAAGTACACAATAAGCAACCAAATGTCCGATCTTATACAACTTTATTGTGTAGAAACAATGTATGCAAATGAGCACAAGAGCCGTGGATTTGCATACTGTTCCTCTTCCAGTCGTTAATTCAAATTTGATCATATTATGATCACTATTGCCAAGCGGCCCCATCACCGTTACCTCTCTCACAAAGTCTTGTGCTCCACTGAGAATTAAATCTAAAATTGCTCCCTCTCTCGTCGGTTCCTGAACCAATTGCTCCATAAAGCTATCATTTATTCCATCCAGGAACGTTATCTCTCTAGCATGTCCCAATGATACATTTACCCAGTCAATATTGAGGTAATTGAAGTCTCATATCTGAGCGAAAGACGTTTTCAAATTTGTGATAAAGAAAAAGAAAATACCTCTGGAGAGACATTAAGACAATGCTGTTCAACCTCTACCTCAATCCACCTTGCAAACTGCTTGCTGGTTTAGGTCTAAAAAATTTTAATTTATGTTGATGACATCCAGTTTTTTATTCCAATAAAAAACTCCATGACTAATGCATTCATTGAACAATCTCAAAATGTTTCTGGGTGCCATTAACAGGTGCATCTTTTTTTTTTTTTTTTTTTAAATCATTTTTGTTCAGTTTGACACAAGGAATGCATCAATGAAAAGCAATGTATCATGGTCATCAGCTTGATACACATACATAACCAAATAGTATATTGATACAGTATTGTACTTTAGAGCTGGCATCATTATATAACATATCAGTAATATCAAGAACAGTAATAATACCAAAATTTTTCTCTAAATTTCCCACAATTTGCATCTCCCATGTCAAACTAACATTTTCTGTATATATACTGCATAATAACAATATTGTTACCAATATTACTATTATATCCATCTTCACAAAACACCTCATCACACTCATACTTCCATACGATACACCAATCATACCTCCTTCCATTCCCTCTCTACTCTTCATATCTCCGCTCTCTACCAGCCACTTCCAAACTACCAATCAATTACAAATCCTTGATCTTCAGCTAAAGCTCTTAGTTTACCTGGTAAAGACTGAAGTTAGAACATGCACAACCATAATCCTTCCCCTCTACATTTATTGTATTTACATCAATCCAATCCAGAATCATATAGTTAGTTACATCATAATCCTTTATCACTAAACATTTCAAAAACAAAGATCATAATGTTGTCCCGGACCAAGGATACTCCAGATACTATAAAATTTGAATTTGAAAAACAGTTTGTGAATTAGGAGCTAAACCTTTCGCGGAATACTCATATCCAAAATATAATCCATTCAGGAGACATGACAATATGCATGTTAAAACATCTAAAACCTTTATTAAGTACAGAAGATTTCAGAACAGTATTGGAATCACTGATCTTTGCAGGGGCAGATTACTACAATTCCCTGTTGCTGGGAGTTCCTGCCTCCAGTTTGCATTCCCTTCAACTATTACAAAATTATGCAACCCGATTACTTTCAGGAAAAAAAATATAATCATATTACCCAAGTACTTGCTGCTTTCCATTGGCTTCCACTGACTTTAATTTTAATTCACAAATTAACACCACAAATATTCCATGGGCAGATGCCACATTGCAAATTTATACCCTTTCAAGAATGCTAAGATCACGGAATAAAAGCTTCTTGGAGGTCCCCATAATTTGGCAGGCACACATTGGAAAAGTGAGAGACAGGACCTTTTCTATAGCTGGCCAGGCTCTGTGGAATACCCTGCCAGAGCAGCTTAGAATGCAAAGTGATACTAAGGCATTCAAAAAAGGTATAAAAGCCTGGCTCTACACACAGGAATTTGCAGTACACAGTGCAGCAGCTCAATGAAGAATGGCAAAACAGCAATCCACCAGCAGAAGATATTGTACTGTCCACCATATGTTTTGTTGTTCTTTGTTCTGTTTATTTCTGTGTATTATTCTCTTTTCTCCTATATTTCCTGTAGTTGCATGTTTTGAAATCTGTATCTATTTAATCTAGCTAGTGTTTTCAGACTCCTGGATAGTGTATTGAAATATCTGGTGTTAAAGTTTTAAGGGGAAAAAAAGTAGTAGCCTTTGGATAGGGTGACTCACAAGGCTCTGCAGGGGTTGATTAAGAAGTAATTTAAATAGAAGAGAGAAAATTGTTCAGGTGCCTCTCCCAAGGCACACATACCTGTGCTTGTGACCAGAGAAGTTTCATTTTTAATTTGCTAGCCATAATAGAGACTGATTTATGCTGACATTGTTTTCTTTTCTCCTGTATTTCCTGTTGCTGCATGTTTTGAAATATCTATTTAATCTAGATAGTGTTTTTAGGCTCCTGGCTAGTGTGTATTGAAATAACTGTTTGTAATTTGGAGCACAAAGGGCTGCTATCTGTAGGAGTTGTTTGTTCCCTCCTACCCTGCCCCCCCCCCCCCCCAGGTTCCTTCTTCCTAAACAGTTGATCTAAGGACTTGGTTAAGTACCAATCTAACAACTTGTATAATAGTCACTATTAGCAGAATGGCTTTTTTTTCAGGGTAACATTTGTGGTGCATATGTCCCAAGTCCTACCATTTGGAGACTTAAGATTTGTCCAATTTGTTTTCAGTTGACTGTAATGAAAAAGCAGGTGATGCATTTGAAAGAGGAATTGTTCAGATTTCAAAAAACCTGCCCTTTCTTGATGCAATCAGAATATCTTCCTTAGCTTCCTCAGAAGATTCAGAATGCCAAGAATAAATGGTTTACTGTGGAATCTGGTAGAACAAGACATGTGACTATAAGACACATCATCTCCTCAAATGAACAGCATCCTGAATACCCACCCTCACTCCCAGAGAATTCAGACATCCAAGATTCAGAACCCCATGAATAACTGGATTACAGTCGGCTCTGACAGAATAAGGCCTGTGATGAAGAGACACCCACTCTCTCGACTGGTTACCCTTACATAATGTTCTTTCTGCTTTGGAAAATGAAGCCACAGCAACAGAACATGAAGTGATATGCGAAAGGGAAGTAGTCACCCAATGCACGCAGAAATTTGATGGGGTCACAATGGTTAAATGCATTTCAGGATGCTCAACTAAAATGCACTTCCTTACCTGTAGCAGGAACTCCTAGGACAGCAGGATGTTAGTCCTCACCTGTGGGTGACATCATCCGATGGAGCCCTGCATGGAAAATGTTTGTCAAAATTTCTAGAAGCTTTGACCAGCAGACTGAGCATGACCAGCCTGCTACTATCCACGTGTCCACATGAAGTCCCCCTTCAATCTCGTAACATAGCAAAATATGAGCAAAAAAATAATACAACAAACCAAAGGGAGAACCCAACTCCATGGGAAGGCAGGTGGGATTCCTGAGGACTAACATCCTGCTGTCCTAGGAGAACACCTGCTACAGGTAAGCAACTGCGCTTTCTCCTAGGACAAGCAGGATGGTAGTCCTCACATGTGGGTGAATACCGAGCTTCAGACCGCCCCTGCTAACAGGAGAGACCAGCAGCAGTGACCAAACAAGGTGCCAATGAGCACAACACAACTACGGCGCTGTGGAACAGCAGGGGACTGTCTGGTTACCTCACAGGCACAAAGAGTTGGGTTCAAGCCTGGAACAGGTTGCGTAAGGCCGGATTGACCAAAGGCACTGTCCTGCCTCCCGTCTTTATCCAAGCAATTATGAGCTGCAAACGCATGAAGAGAACTCCAGGTTGCAGCCCAGCAGATCTCGACGCCAGGGATTGCATGCAAATGCGCCTACCAATGTCACCATAGCACACACAGAGTGAGGCTTTACTCTGCCGGCTAGTGGAAGGCCTGCCTGCACATAGTAGAAGGCGATGCAATCTGTCAGCCAGTTCGACAAGGTTTGTTTACCCATCACCACCCCCAGTCTGTTGGAATCAAAGGACACGAAGAGCTGGGTGGACTGTCTGTGGCCGGAAGTGCGATCGAGGTAGAAAGTCAAGGCCCTTTTACAGTCCAAGGTATGGAGAGCCCGTTCTCCCAGGTGGGAATGAGGTCTTGGAAAGAAGGTTGGCAAAACTATGGACTGGTTGATATGAAAGTCAGTCACAACCTTAGGCAGAAACTTCGGATGCATATGCAGGACCACACGATCGTGAAAAATCTTCGTGTATGGTGCATACGTAACCAGAGCCTGAAGCTCACTGATCCTATGAGCTGAAGTAATAGCCACCAGGAATATGACTTTCCAGGTGAAAAACGTCAGGTTGCAGGATTTCAGTGGCTCAAAAGGAGGACGCATGAGCCACACCAGGACAACACTGAGGTCTTAAGACACAACCGGAGGCCGAAGAGGGGGCTTCAGCTGGAGGAGGCCCTGCATGAAGCTGACGGAGCACAGGTGCACTCTGATTGAGCTAGTCTGAAGCCCAGACTTGGACAGATGTCAAAGGTAGTCCAACATCGGGGGAGGGGGCATGAAAAAGGGTCCTCGCACCATAGGAGGCATGAGAAAGGGTCCTCGCACCAGATGGAAAACTTTTTCTATTTCAAGCTGTAGGACTTCTTGGTGGAGGGCTTTCAAGATGCCACCAGGAATTGGGAGACACAGTCCGAGAGCTCCAAAGGTTGGAGGACTATGCAGTCAACACCCAAGCCGTGAGGGCCAGCGCCCAGAGGTTTGGATGGTACAAGGTGCCCTGATTCTATGAGATGAGATTGGGCGCCATCCACAGCCAGATGGGTGCCGCACTGACAGGTCATGCAGAAGCGGGAATCAGACCTGTCGGGGCCAAGACGGCATCACAAGTATCATGGTCTCTCTGTCCTGCTAAAGCTTTAGCAGAGTCCTCAAGAGGAGCGGCAGCGGGAAGTACGCATACAGCAGGCCCGATACTAAGGAGCAATATCTACTCACCTTGTGGTTGTGTGGGGAGGCGAAGAGATCGACATCCAGCGTATCCCATTGGCGAAACACCTCGGCCACCACATCCGGGTTGAGGGACCACTCGTGTGGCTAGAAGGAGCGGCTCAAACAGTCCGCTAGCATGTTGAGATGGCCTGGCAGGTAGGATGCTCACAGGGACATTCCCTGTGAAAGGGCCCAGGGTCCATATTTGTACCGCCTCATGGCAGAGGAGGAACAAACCCGTGCCGCCCTGCTTGTTGATATACCACATCGCAACTTGGTTGTCTGTCTGAATTAGGACGGCCATGGATGACAACTGGTTTATGAACGCCCACAAGATGTACCGAATCACTCGAAGCTCCAGGAGGTTTATCTGAGAGTGTGCTTCGGAGGCAGTCCAGAGACCTTGCATGTGGATACTGTTCACAATGGTTCCCCAGCCTTGAGGGCAGGCATGGGTAGTGAGAATCATCTGAGGCGGAGAGGGTTAGAAGAGAAGTCCTTTTTCCAGGTTGGAAACACCTTCCCACCAGGATAGACACACTCTTAGAGGGTCTGTGACTGTGAAGGGTGCCTCGAAATCCTAGGAAGCCTGCTGCCATTGGGACCGTAGGGTCCACTGGGCTCTCCTCATGCATAGGCGAGCCAGAGGGGTCACATGAACGCCATGTGATGGAGCAGGTGAGCTGGCACCCTCCAGCTGTTCCGGACATGGGTAGCCAAGAGAGGCAAGGGCGATCACCTGGTCTCAGGGCAAAAAAGCTTTTGCCTGCACCGTGTCCAGCCTGGCGCCTATGAAGTCCAGCTGAGGAGACGGGCATAGATGAGACTTGGGGAAGTTTATGACACACCCCATCGTCTGCAGCATCTGCACCATCAAGGTCAGAGCATGCAAGGCTCCGGGGCGAGAGTTGCTCTGGACCAACCAGTTGTCCAGAAAAGGGAACACATGCCCTGAGCGATGCCTGAGGTAGGCGCCACCACCGCTAGGCATTTGGTAAAAATGCGGGGGGCTGATGCCAGCCCGAAGGGCAGCACTTTGTACTGGTAATTTGCTTTCCCCACCACGAAGCGGAGGTACTTCCGGTGGCTGGGGCAATTGCAATCTGTGCGTAAGCCTCTTTGAGATCGAGGGAGCAAAGCCAATCTCCTCCTCTGAGGAGCGGGATCAGCGTGCCCAGAGACCATCTTCAACTTTTCTCTTATGAAAACGTGTTCAACGCCTTGAGGTCGAGAATGGGGCACAAGCTAACTTTCCTCTTTGAAATGAGGAAATACCTCAAATAGGACCCTCGGCCTTGTTGATGGCGAGGGACCGGTTCCACTGCGCCCGCCACAGAGGGCAGCGAATTCTGTCTGACCTGGTGGGTGGATGAACCCCACATGATGGACATGGGGAGAGGTTTCTGGGAGCCGACTAAAGTTTAGATGGTACCCCTGATGGATGATAGTGAGGACCCATCAGTCTGATGCAATCTTTTCCCAGCGATGGGTGAAGCTCGAGAGCCTGCCTCCGATTATGGGATCCAACATCAGGGGTACGGTTAACTGACCTTCACTCCCTCACCGCCAGTCAAAAGCACGTGGCCGGGACTTGCTGGGAGCCGGTTGGGGTTTGGGCGCTCGCTGTTGGCAAGGATGGCCCCTGGAACCAGTGCGTGGCGTACAAGCCCGAGAGGCTGGAGGATAATATTTCTTCTGCCGGTAAAAGGGCTTCCGGGAACCCGGCCTGGAGAATTTCCTAGCCAAGGACTGGCCTTCATAGGTGCTAGCGGACAGCTGTTGAAGGGTATCATGATGGACCTTGAATTGCGCTACCGCATCCCGGACCTTATCCCCAAAGAGGTTTTCACCTGTGCTGGAGAGGTCGGCTAGCCTACCCTGGACCTCTGGTCGGAGGTCAGAGGCCTGGAGCCATGCCATTCTCCTGGCACCAATACCACTGCCGCTACACAGGCTGCTGTTTCGAAAGCATCATAGGTGGAATGTACCTCATGCTTTCCCGCTTCGAGACCCAGCAGGGTAATGGCTGAGAAAACATCTTGCTGCTGTTGAGGCAGGCCCTCAGCAGTCCTGGACCTGTTTCCAGAGACTGCAGTTATATTGGGTCATATAAAGCTGGTAGGTGGCGATGTGGGCCACCAGCATAGCGCTTTTATAAGACTTTCCTGCCCAGGGCATCAAGCTCCCTGTTCTCACAACCCGAAGGGGCGGAGGCATGGGTACGGGAGCACCGGGTCTTTTTCAAGGTGGACTCCACGACCACCGGTTGGTGGAGATGCTGCTTTTCAAACCCCACGGCCTGCTGTACCAAGTAGGTAGCGTTGGCCTTTCTGTTGACGGGGGAAATAGAAATGGGGTGCTCCCACATGAGAAGGACAAGATCCTTAAAAATATCATGGATAGAAACTGCCATGATCTCCTTGGGAGTGTCGACAAACTGGAGCACTTCCAGCATCTTATGTCGCGCATCCTCCTCCATAAGCAGCTGAAAAGGAATAGTTTCAGCCATGGCCCTGACAAACCCTGAAAAGGACAAGTCCTTGGGGGGCAAATGGTGCCGATCCTCTGGTGGAGATGGCTCCAAGAGGGGGTCATCCAAATAATTTGAGGACGAGTCTGTGGCGTCATCACCCCAAGGGTCGTAAGGCCCTTCCTCCTCACTGGGACCAGTTTGCCATGGGCGAGGTCCGTGAGGGGTATCAACTCTTGGCTCTGATCATTTTGGAGACACCGCAGGCATCAATGGTTCCCCTGGCATTGAGTGGATCAGAGGCCGCGGTATGCCAGAAGCACCTGGCAAGGGCTTGGGAAACCATGGTCTGGGGAACACGGTACCGGCCCTATCTTCCTCCTCCTCGGACCCAAGAATCGGGATCATTCCGTTGGGCGGCATCGGTGGCCACTGGGAACAGAGGGTCCCTCTGGCACCGGCTGTGTCGGAAGGGCACTCAGGAAGACGTCCTGATGCTCCAGCAGGGGTGCTAGCATTGAGGGCGGAGGCTTAGGCACTGGTATGGGGGCCAGTGGCACTAGCAGCTCAACACCGTGGACTGCACCCTGTGGTCCAAGTTCTCCTGAAAGTTCGGAGTGGCCAGGACTGATGGAGGGGGATGAGGTATTACCTCGGGTCTCTGAGGTAGCACGGTGCCCAACACTGGTGTCTGTGGGGAATGCCTAGGACTACCGAGGGTATCGGAGGACGGGGCCTCCAATGGCAGGTGTTGTTTCGATAGTGGCCCGGCAGCTGCCGGTGCTGCTCTGGGACCAGAGCCGTGCAATGATGGCGACCAGTAGTGATGCTTGTGGGATCTCTTTCGGTGCTCGGCCTGATCTTTCCCTGGCACCAAGGAAGCAGAAGATCCCAATGTCCAGGAGGTCGGTGAGACCATCGAGGATCTATCACCATCCCCTCGATCCTTGGAGGTACTGGAGAGAGGGACAGCCAGGGGAAGCATGTCAGAAGGCTTTCCGCGACCTCTCAGCGTCAATGGGACAGACGCAGGAATAGACTGAGCAGACTTCGGGGCCCTGAAAAGTTTCTCTATCTTATCGAGGCACGCCCGATACCCTTTGGAGGTCACCTGATCATGCAGATGGCACCCATGGATGTTGTGAAAGGCCCCAAGGCAGAGGATGCAAACCTCATGCAGATCCGTGATAGACATGGTCCGTGGGCACTGGGGGCACCGAGAAAAACCGGTTGATGCCATGAAAAATACCCTATATTTTATGTATATAAACAGTGAGACCTCATATATTGTGGCGGGTTCAACGTGTGAACGCCCAGAACGCCACTTTCAAAGTTGAGCGGTGATAATTTTTCTGAATACACTGTAAACAAAGTTTAAATCATCAGTCTCTCTGTTAAGGTTTGCGTTAAGGTAATGACAGCTTGTGTCAGTTTCCTAAAGTTATAAGGCAGTGAAAAACTCTTATTGTAGCGTGTCACTTATCGTAGCGTATTGTAGCGGAGTATGCAGTAGGGATATTGGCACTGGCCCGACACGGCTCATGTTTCTTTCAAAAGCTTCCTCAGGGGCCGCACTGTGCCACTACTGAAAAATAAAAACAGGGTAATCAATTCCTTACAAAACAGCATTTGAAATCAAATAGCTAACTGCTTAATACCTACGATTCCCAGACACTGCCGCTTGGCTCTGCTACTAGGCTGCAGCTTTTCTCGGGCAGCCGGATCCGCCATTTTACTCATTAAATTTATACCTACCGCGATGGGCGGAAACAATTAATTGTGACGTCACACTGATTAACTTAAAGCAGATAGAATAACTAGAAGAGCGATGTCCATTCCACAGAATCGTTAAGGCCATTGGGGGATGTAGATGCTAAAGTAAAAATCCACCATTGTTCACGTGCATTCAAAATTTGATTCATGTCGCCTCCACGAATATTGGGTACAATATGTTCAAGGATAGTCCATCGAAGTTGGTCAAACGTATGTCCAGATGAAGTGCAGTGAGACACCATAGGTGCCTCCATATTTAAAGTATTCAGACGACTTCGATGTTCAAAAAGCCGAGTTTTGATTCTTCTGCTGGTTCTCCCAACATACACTAGTTTGCAAGGGCACTGTATTAGATATACCACGAAAGTGGAATTACAAGTTGTCACTGATCGTTTGTGAAATATGTGACCCGTTTTGGGATGTTGCCAAAACGATCCTTCCATCGTGATGGAGCACATGTCACAGTTGCCACAAGCAGTGTGTTGTCCTTGTGGGCTGTCTGTGTTGTGTGGAGTGACAGCCGCATGCACTACAAAGTCTCTTAAGTTTTTACTCCTCTGATACGCAAACAGCGGGGGTTCAGTGAATATATGATGTAGCTGGAAGGATCGTTTTGGCAACATCCCAAAACGGGTCACATATTTCACAAACGATCAGTGACAACTTGTAATTCCACTTTCGTGGTATATCTACTTTGAAAGTGGCGTTCTGGGCGTTCACACGTTGAACCCGCCACAATATATGAGGTCTCACTTTTTATATACATAAAATATAGGCTACAGCAATACGTTGATGGTATTTAGAAAGTTGATATTATAAGATTCCATCACTTGTCTTGTACAGTTTGATTTTTCACATGAAAAATACCCAGCATGTGGTCGATGACCGGTGGTCACCTCGGGGCAAGAGTTGGGAATCAACCGCAAAGTTGGAAAAAAGCAGTAGGAAAAAACCTACCTCACCAAGGGGGCACCGACCGCAAAGGGGAACCCGACAAGGAGATACACAAGACCCGAAATTTATTGAGAAGAAACCAGAAAAATGGAGAGCTTCACGACCGCGAGGCAAAGAAGAGACTGAAGGGAGACCTTGAGTGGAGGCGCAGATAGTAGCAGGTTGGGCATGCTCAGTCTCCTGGTCAAAGCTTGTAGAAGCCTTCACAAATGTTTTCCGTGTTGGGCTTCATCGGATGATGTCACCCACATGCGAGGACTACCATCCTGCGTGTCCTAGGAGAATAGAAATGCAAACCAGGTGGATCAGTGGAATTATAGAAGAAAGTAAGAAATCTGATGTTAATGTTGACCTATTCAATAGATCCATCTGGTAACCAATGACCTCACTATAAACAGTGTTCACAAGGTACAGGAAGATTTCCAAAATCTAGGGGAGAAGATTAGATATATGTCAAAGACTATTGCCTTTTCAGAAGTACTACTAGTTCATTGAAAGGGAAAGGTTATACCATATAGATTATTTCAAAGTCTGGCTCAAAACCTGCTGTAAAGAAAATGGTTTTGGATACATCGGAGGCTCGGGTCGTGACTGGAGCAATAAAAGTTTATATGGTAAGGATGGCCTACATTTGTCTGTGGCAGGAAAGAGGATGTTAAGTGAAAAATTCAGATTATACATTATCAGGCATTTAAACTAGGAAGTGGGGGTGACAGGAGGTAGCCAGTGAAATTGGAATGTCACCCCCAAGCAATATAGGAAATAGGAAGACAAAGTAACAAAATCAATAAGTTAAAAAAAAACCCAGAAAGGGTGACTCAGAAGAGCAGCTGGAAAGCTATGACCACAAATGCTCATAGTTTGAGCAATAACATCTCAGACCTGCAGGCCCTAATGGTAGAGGCGGAATTGGACATTGTTGCTATTTCGGAGACATGGTTCAATGAGTCTCATGACTGTGATGCAGCCATCCTGGGCTATAACTTAAGGAAGGACATAGAGGACAGAAAAGGGGGAGGGGTAGCTCTTTATGTCAAAAACAATAATCAAGTAACTGAATTTGTGGGGTAAAGCTGCAGCATGATGGACCATCCTAAAAAGAGAAGATGGTGCTTCCATTTTTACTGGTGCGATCTACAGGCCCCCGACCCAAACAGATGAACTGGACAGAGACCAGACTGAGGTTATCCAAAAGCTGGGAAAGAAGGGAGAAGTGTTGCTCGTTGGATATTTTAATCTTCCGGATGTGAACTGGAGCATAGCTTCTGCAGAATCTACAAAAAGTAGAGAGGTAGTGGGTGCCCTTGAAGGTGCTCTGCTCAAACAAATGGTAATGGAACCCACAAGGGAAGGCGTGATCCTCGATCAAGTGCTTACTAATGGGGATGACTGTGATATTCCTGAGCCGTAGTGATCATCAGATGGTATGGTTCGATATCACAAATAGGATACAGAGAAGTCATACAAAGACCTGAGTTTTGAATTTCACAAATACAGACTTTGTCAAAATGGAGATGTACCTGGAGGAAGAACTGGAAGACTGAGAAAAAACAGGTGAGGTGGAACAACAATGGGACACATTAAAAGTAGCTATTACAAAAGTAACAAACCTATATGTTAGGAAAGTAAAAAAAGAGTAAGAAGAAAAAGAAACCGATCTAGTTCTCTAAGGAGCTGGCTGAAAAAATTAAGGCAAAAAGAACAGCATTTGAGAACTATAAAGGATCTCAAAAAAAGGAACACAGGGAAGAATATCTGTTAAAAATGAGGTAGTCGAAGAAAGAAATTAGGAAAGCTAAAAGTCAAGTGGAAGAAAGAATTGCAAAAGAGGTAAAGAGAGGAGACAAAACATTTTTCAGATATATCAGAGAAAGAAGGGAGGCCTAAAGTGGTATAGTGAAATTGAAAGGTGACAAGGAGTACTGTGTGGAGAGAGATGAAGAAATGGTGGAAATATTAAACAAATATTTCAATTCTGTGTTCACAAAAGAAGACCCTGGAGAAGGACCATTACTGGTTGACAAGACTGTAGATGGAGATGGGGGTAGATGCAACTCTATTTACAGAAGAGAATGTATGGGAAGAGAATGTATGGGAAGAGCTAGGAAAATTGAAAGTGGACAAGGCTATGGGGCCGGATAAGGTTCATCCCACTATACTGAGGGAGCTCAGAGATGTGCTGGTGGGTCTGCTGCATGACCTGTTCAATAGATCCTTGGAAACGGGAATGCTACCATGTGATTGGAGAAGAGCGGTGGTGGTCCCGCTTCACAAGAATGGTAGCAGAGAGGAGGCTGGAAACTACAGACCGGTTAGCCTCACCTCGGTGGTGGGAAAATTAATGGACACTCAACTGAAGGAAAGGATAGTGAACTATCTACAGTCAGGATGATTGCTGGACTTGAGGCAGCATGACTTCACCAGACCTTCACCAGAAGGTCCTGTCAGACAAATCTGATTGATTTTTTTGATTGGGTGACTAATGAACTGGATTGAAGAAGAGTGCTCAATGTGACCTACTTGGATTTCAGCAAAGATTTTGATACAGTTCCACATAGGAGACTTCTGAATAAAATGAGAAGCTTGGGAATGACCGCCAAGGTGGTGCTATGGATTACAAACTGGTTGACGGATAGAAGTCAGCGTGTAATGGTAAATAGAACCTACTCTGAAGAGACAAAGGTGTTAAGCGGACTACCACAAGGATCGGTGTTGAGACCGATTCTGTTCAATATTTTTGTGCGTGACATTGTAGAAGGGACAGAAGGTAAAATTTGTCTATTTGCGTATGATACTAAGATCTGCAACAGATTGGACATGCCAGGAGGAGTAGAGATAATGAGATGTGATTTAAGGAAGCCTGAAAAATAGTCAAAGATATGGCAGCTGGGATTCAATGCCAAGAAGTACAAAGTCACGCATCTGGGGTGCGGTAATCCAAAAAGAGTTTTTTGTGATGGGGGGGGAGTGAAGGGCTGTTGTGCACAAAGCAAGAAATGGACTTTGGGATGATAGTATCTAGTGATCTGAAGACAGCGAAGCAATGTGACAAGGCGATAGCTAAAGCCAGAAGAATGCTGGACTGCATAGAGAGAGGAATAACCAGTAAGAAAAAGGAGGTGATAATCCCCTTGTACAGGTCCTTGGTGAGGCCTCACCTGGAGTACCGTGTTCATTTGTGGAGACCGTATTTCAAAACGGACAGAGACAGGATGGAGGCGGTCCAGAGAAGGGTGACAAAAATGGTGGAGGATCTTATGAGGAGAGGTTGAAGGACCTAAATATGTATACCCTGGAGGAGAGGAGGTGCACGGGAGATATGATACAGACCTTTAGATACCTGAAAGGTTTTAATGATGCACAATCAAACCTTTTAAGAACATAAGAACATAAGAAAATGCCATACTGGGTCAGACCAAGGGTCCATCAAGCCCAGCATCCTGTTTCCAACAGTGGCCAATCCAGGCCATAAGAACCTGGCAAGTACCCAAAAACTAAGTCTATTCCATGTTACCATTGCTAATAGCAGTGGCTATTCTCTAAGTGAACTTAATAGCAGGTAATGGACTTCTCCAAGAACTTATCCAATCCTTTTTTAAACACAGCTATACTAACTGCACTAACCACATCCTCTGGCAACAAATTCCAGCGTTTAATTGTGCATTGAGTGAAAGAACTTTCTCCGATTAGTTTTAAATGTGCCACATGCTAACTTCATGGAGTGCCTCCTAGTCTTTCTATTATCTGAAAGAGTAAATAACCGATTCACATCTACCCGTTCTAGACCTCTCATGATTTTAAACATCTCTATCATATCCCCCCTCAGCCGTCTCTTCTTCAAGCTGAAAAGTCCTAACCTCTTTAGTCTTTCCTCATAGGGGAGCTGTTCCATTCCCCTTATCATTTTGGTAGCCCTTCTCTGTACCTTCTCCATCAAAAAGAAATCAGTAGAACTAGGGGTCACGTAATGAAACTCCAGGAAGGACGCCTCAGAACCAAGTCAGGAAATATTTCTTCATGGAGAGGGTGGTGGCGGATGCCCAGAATGCTCTTCCGAAGGAGGTGGTAAAGACAAAAACAGTGAAATATTTCAAAGGGGCATGGGATAAAAACTGTGGATCCCTAAACGCTAGAAGATGGAAATGAAGAAGAGTGCACAGGTTTTGGCCAAATTCAACATAGATGCCATTGAACCCTGGTCCTGAAGATAATCTCAAGCCCTGGGCACTGGCAAAATCTGCAAAATCCACACCGTATGGGATTGTAACTTCCGAATCCTCTTTGAGGTGGGAAACACTCTGCCGAGCTGAGTATCGAACTTCGTCCTCAAGTATCCAGCATCTGGATAGGGCTCAGGTGACTTCGCCAAATTTACCACCCAGCTCAAGGATTGCAACCTATCCATCACAGTGTGCACAGATTGCTGGCATACCTCCCCTGATTTCTCTCAGATAAGCCAGTCGTCCAGACAAGATTGAACTAGGATCCCCTTCTTGCGGAGAGCTGCTGCCATCACCACCATCACACTTTTGTGAACGTTCAAGATGCAGTTGCCAAACTAAACAGGAGGGCCCAAAACGTTTGTCAAGTCCAGCGAGGCCCAAAAAACTCCACTCGACAAACTGCTGTTATCACTGTCAGCAATGTTTCCATATGGAAAAACAGGGAATTTGCAGTATCACATTTCACTTTTTGAGGATCGAGGATGGGACAAAAGGCTCCTACCTTTTTTGGCATGACACAGTAAATAGAGTACCTCCCATGACAGCACTTCCTGGCCCCACTGGTACATTCATGCCAGCAACTGAAGGCGACACAACGTGTCCTGAATCGCTGCTTGCTTGCCTCAGACACTGCAGTGAGACACCATGAAAGCTTCCATGATGGGGCAAAAAAATTCTAAAGCATAGCCATCCCTTATTACCTCTGGGACCCATTGGTCTGAAGTAATCCTGGTCCACTCTTCATAAAACTGCAATAGTCGGCTTTTCACCACCATCTCAAGAGAGTGGACCAGCCTGGCTTCATTGTGAAGCCTTACCACCACTTGCCCCCTGGTCTGAGCCGTCTCAGGGAAGTCTACAAGTGACTTGAAAGGACTGCTGCCTACTGGACCCCTGGTTCTGCCCCAAAGACAATGCAGAAACCTTATTGGTGTGAAAACCACCACACCTTACGAAACCTAGAGCGAGGCGGAAGACTTCCTGACTGTCATCTTATCCTCTGGCAGCTTATTCCCTTTAGACTCCCCCAAAACCTTCATCAATTGTTTCAGATCCTCCCCGAACAACAATTTTCCTTCCTTTAAAGGGAAGATTACAGAGCTGAGACTTGGACCACATATCAGTTGACCATTCTGCAACCACAGCAGACATTGCACCGAGACTGCCGAGACCATATTCCTGGCCAAATTCCAGCTCAAGTCATAAAGCGCATCAGCATCATATGCAATCCCGGACTCCACCTGAGTTGCCTGGCTATTAACACAAGCGTCTGCTGAAGACTTCTCCCGAGACTTCTGGACCCAGCGTAAACAGGCCCTCTGCATCAGACTTCCACAGACTGCCACTTGCAGGCTGAGCGCCGAGACTTCAAACATCTTCTCCCAATGAATCTCTAGCTTATGTTCCTGCACATTCTTTAACATTGCCAATAAGATGACCAGAATGGTCATCTTTTTAGTGGCTGCCGAGACCAAAGCATCCATCTTCAGCAATTCCAGCTGCTGCAGGATATCCTCCCTGAGGGGACAAAACTTTGCTACGGCTCTAGCCACCTTGGGGCTCGCCTCCGGGAAGTCCCATTCCTGGTTCACCACTTCTTGATCCTTTTAGGGAAAGGAAAGGCTTTTGGTGGGCCCCGGAGTCCAACCAACACCAGATCCACCCTTTCATTGTCCTACTCTTCCTGGACCACCCTAATACCCAGTTCCTCCCGAACATGGGAAATAAGAAGCCTCAACTACTTACGGAACAGACTAACCACCTGCAAGCCATCTCCCTCCGTCATCGGAGTCTCTTCCGGATTAGCCATGTCCGTATCCCCATCCTTATCAACATCCACCGTAAGATCTGCTGGGTCATCCTGATCCACCCCCAGACCAACCCCAAAACCATCTGCCAGGCCCCTCAAACAGTCCAGACCCAGTTAGCAAAGAAGGTTTTCTGACCCCCTGGACAAGGAGCCCCTCGGCCTCTTTGCAGCAGGACGAGACGGCTGACAGAAATGCCCTTTTATAGCCAGTGCTTTTTCTGGTTAAAAAAGCCTTATGCATAAGCAAGGCAAATTCTGAGGGAAAGCTCCATGTCATCCTCTCCCCTGTCTGGCCCAGAGCTCGCATCTCCTCCTGCCCCCCCCCCCCCCTCCCCTTGATGGGATTGCCAGAGACAATGGGGAGGGGAGTCCGTCACCTTCCGAGCTGTAGCCCTTTCTCCTGCCTGACATGCTGTTTAGGTTCCCAGTACTGATCCTGCCAGGGTCTTGGGAACCTGTGGCTCTCCTACCAGCCTTGTTCCCCCCCAGAGGGCCCCTCCCCTTCAGAAATGACTCACGGCACAGTGCAACTGCATTCAGCTTATTCCCTCAGATCGAATGTATCTAAGCCAGGCTGCCCCCTAAGCCAGGCTGCCAGCCCGAAAGCTTTTCTGTGCTGGGAAACCGCTATCGGCGCCATCTTCTTGCCACGCGGCTGGGGGGAAACAGAAGCCGTGTGATTGCAACATGAGGGGAACATTACCCAATGCAATCTCCGGCTCCCTGAGCAGCCTGAAGCTTTCCTTTTTTTTAAATTTATGTTTTATTAAGTTTCAATATAGCTAACAAGACAATTCTTGTATTAGAAAATCAGAAGAAAGGGATATAGAAATATATCTATACAAAAAATAATAATAGGTATATATGCATATAACCCATTTCGGATCAAGTCCCTAATCTGGGGAGGATTACACAACTTCAAATAATGTAAAAATGCAATATAGACAAGAAAAAAAGATAGCAATATAACAAATGAGGGTATCAATTATTGGACTATTATGCTGTTACAACAGTTATGGAAGTTAATAAGGCACCTTATCCAGATGGTAATTTATCTACAAGAAATGATGACAATTGTGAAGGTTGAAAGAAAACATATGAATTTCCTTTTTACTTAAATCAGCATTTACATGGGAATTTTAAAAAGAACAATGCCCCAATTTGTAGAACTCTAGGTTTCAATATCAGGAATTGCTGACGGCATTTCTGAGTCTACTTTGCAACATCAGGGAATACTCTCACTTGTAAATTTAGGAAAGACTCAGATTTATGCCTAAAGAGCAGACGCAAGTCCCAGTTTCTGTCCGGTTCAAGAAGGAAGGTAACCACTAACGTGGCCGGGAAAATTTCCTCAGATAATGATTGCTCCAAAATTGCTGATAGATTATCCATTTCTAGAACGGATCTTGTTGTGATGGTAAAGTCAGGCCTCTTCACATACTTGGAACATAAAAAGCTTTTACTATAGGTGGATCAGAGATTTTCAAAACTTCCAGGAAATATTTTTTAAGCATATCCTTTGGTGTAATCAGAGGACTTTTTGGAAAATTTATGAACCTTAAGTTCCGATTTCTAATTATATTTTCAAGATTTTCCATTTTCAAAGACATTTGAGAATTCTCCTTAATTACAGTAGACTGTAGAGCCTTTAAGGATTCTATCTTTGTCTTGTTAGTATCAAATAAGTTCTCAGTTTGTAATTTAAATGCTTTGAGAGTAGATAACCTGGCCCCCATATCCACAACTTTGAGTTCTAGTGGTTTATATTGGGATGATATAACTTTTCCAAGAGCTTCTATGGCCTCCCAAATAGATTCTAATGTTTTGTGAGAGGGTCTAACCAAGATAGAAGTGATATTTATTTTATTTTTTTTATATACTGACATTCGATCTGAGATATCACATCGGTTTACAATCTAAGTTTTGTACCTGAGGCAATGGAGGGTAAAGTGACTTGCCCAAAGAAACAGCAGCCATAGCAAATGAAGAAATTCAAGCAAAAAAAGGAATACTGCTGGCAACACCTCTGGAAAGGAGCCTTCAGGGGATAAGAAGGAATCAGGTCCCCTGGCTGACAGACCCCTGGATCTGCTGTGAGCTAAAGCTGATCAGGGATTACCAATCCCCCGCTCGCCCAGCTCAACCTGAGGGATGTCCCATGAAGGAACCTAACACCTCAGGGAGCATCTTCTAACTTCTCTTCTTCTGTCGCTTCTTTCTTTCTTTTTAACTGCAGGTTTGCACCTCTACCATCTGCTGGAGACAGAGAAATACTGAGAAGGTAGCACTCTCAGTTATATAACATACTTTATATGTTATATATGTTTATATGTTATATATGTTTTTTTTATATATTATATAAAATACTGAGAGGTAGCATTCTCAGTTATATAACAGTGCCTCGATGTTTTTAGTTCTCTGCCTCCATCTGCTGGTAGGGATGCAAAACTCACTTGTCTGGGCTGATCTGAGGTATGAACAGGAATCTTGAGTTTATTGCTTTTTGTCACTGAAGGTTAACTCTCAAGATATTGGAGCTTCATGTCACAGAGGCTTCCATCTCCATGGTCATTTGGCTCCAATATAGACCCTCAATACTCAACAGTTAATAGTGGTGCTAAGTTTGTTCAGCACCATACAGAAGTAAGCAGAAGATTGTTTGCTCAATGCTCTGAGTGGGATTGAGCTGGTTGACAACCTGTACTTTGGAAACACCTAGACCTCAAGTAGTTGGTGCAGCTCCTTAGTCCTTGAGCTTCAGTGGTACTTTCAGTGTCAGTTTGGTAAATCCAAATTATTACTTTTTAAATCTTAAAAATGAGACAGTAGTCTTTATCTTGTGGGTCTGGAAAACCCTCAAATATATCCTACAGCAGATCCTGCAGTGGACCATTATCATGATCTCTGCCCAGATATTTATAAGAGGTCTTATGATAGTTGGTTATGGACATCATCTACTTCAATCTGAGCAAACTTGAAGCCACTGGACTTCTTTTCTGCTATCAAAAAAATTGATGACATGAAATTTAAAAAAAAGACATTTTTCCTAAAGAAAATTTTTCAAATTGTGTCTTGTACCGATTCTGGCCTGGATCAGATTAATTAAAATGTTCTTTAAACAAAAGGCAGGTCTGAAGCCTCTACTAAGCAGACTTGCTGACAGAGATGGAAAAAAGACAAAGAAAACCTAAAAAGCACAGAGAACCTAGTTAATTCCAATAAGGAAGTAGAAAAAACACTAAAGGGCCTATGAACTAACTCTCAGCCTTTTTCCCATCATGACACACCTGACAGACCACACTCACATATGTAACACACTGCTCATTACAATTCACGGCAGAAATAAAAAATAAAGGCCCAGTATTATTTTTATTATTAAGAATGACACAAGGGAAAGATACATATACTGACTGAACAGAAATAGTATAAATAGTAAACATCCCACACCAAAACAGCACCAATTTCCAGTACTCAAACAGTAAACACCTTACTTAAGAAAAGGCAACACTGAAATATTACACCAGGCCTTAAGACATCAATATACCTCCTTTTAGGAAAACGGAACAAGCCAGGCTACTATAGAGCCCTACACAGAAACTACACGCCAGCAGAAAACCTCACCTGAATCACATCTGCTGACCCTCACCTAACAAAGAATAAAGAGACCAAAGCGCATAACAAGAAGCATGCAGACAAAAACTGAACTGGAAACTGCAACAAGCCAGAGTCTCTGTATGCAGTGTAACAAAGGAAAAAAGAAACATCACACATACTTATAAAATAAATCAAGAAATATAAAATCAGTAGCAGTAAAACCATACTAACAAAAAGAACAGATTATTTCGAAACAGCTGATGAATGGAATATCCAATAATTAAAAGCTCATATCAAAAGTTTCTAGAAACCAATGAAATATTTCAAAATAGCAGACACAAAGGCCCAATAATGAAAAATGATACAAAAAATGTTTTGCTCTGCATACCAGGTGCCCTGAGATTGTTTTGAATTAGCAGGAGGAAGGATGGTTTGCTTGCAATTTTCTCTTCTCTCTCTCCCACACTGGCTCTCAATCATTCATATACACACATGCTTTTTATCTCTCATTTATATGGGCTCTTAATTATATATTTACACACATGCTGTCTTTTCACGCTTACACATACAGGCCTCGACTAGTAGAAAGACTGCTCGTTATTTTAATCTGATATACACCGAACGCGTTTAACTTCATTGCCGTTATCACATAAGCAACGCTATGTTGATAAGAGAAATTCCAATTGTTTTGGTGTGAAATCATCTACGCTGACAATCAATGCGATATCTTCTACATTGACCATTTCAAGTCCTGTTTGAATGAATTGCCCCTGAGGCAGCTCTGTGCAAAGGAGCGAAACTCGGCCAGAGTCGGGCGTTTTAATAAAGGGCTTGCTTTTATCCGATTCCCATTGTCGTCACTGTTACACAGCTCACTGGATCGGCTTCCGCTTTGTTTTTTGGGTCCCTCTCTTTTACTTATACACACAGGTTCTTAATCATACATACACATGATCTCTCTCACACACAAAGGATCTCAATCACACACATATTCTCTTTCACATATACAGGCCTCAATCATTTACATACATGCTGTCTCACTCACACACACACACACAGCACCTCACACACATATGCTTGCTCACTCACTCCCTCCCCCCCCCGAACTAGCGACAGCAGCAGCAGCCTCCTCCACTTCCAACCCTAAAGGCAGCAGCAACTTCCTTCACTTTCAGCCCTCGCGGAGAAGGAGTCCCATTGGCCGCGAGGTTGACACTGTTCTTTGTTTTTCTCCAAGCCGCGCTGCTCATTCCTCAGGCTGCACCTCTCTTCTCTTCTCCGGGCCGACACTGCCTGCACTAGCATGATATCTTCTTCCTGTGCACGCACCTGCTGCTCACCACTTGCTCTTCCGGGCTGCAGAGGGGGGGGGAAGAAGAGAGCATGCTGGTGCCGCAGACTCCAGCTGTCCTGCCGCGTTCTGCCCAGGCTGACAGCATTTTAAGCCCAGGCGGAGGACCTATTTTGCTCGGGAAGGGGGAGCCAGCTGGGACAGCGGGGGACCGGGAAGAGTGGCGACACACCTGCATGTGCTTGGCGACACACTGTTGTGTTGCGACACACCGGTTGAGAACCATTGAACTAAATCATGCAAAAAATGTTAAAACAACATTTAATGGGTGATGCACACAATTCTTAAGTGAGTTTGCGAAAATATATTATCCATAGCAAGCACACTATTAACATACATGCTAATCCTGTACAGCATCTTCACTCTAATTTGCCTGATCATAAGAAAGCACACACATGATCAATCCTCTTTTCTCATGGCTCTAGAAGTGAATAAAATGTTATTTCATTGCCAGGATGAAGGAGCAAGTAACTCAGACAGACATCTTGGAAGGTAGCTTTCTGTGACCTCATTCATTTCCATTTTAATACCTCCAGTATCAATAGATAATTAATTGATTGACTGATTATACTGGAACACACAAATTGTTGTACTGTCTGAGGAAGCATCATTTTTCTTCTCCTCTGCTTCCAATGTGATCTCATAGTCCATAATGACTCATTTATCTGATGTTTTCAGAACAGACCTTAACATTTTGGTCCCCAGTAACGTTTTTTATATTTCAGGTTACAGAAATGCTTGCTTCGATCTGTGTTTACTGTCTTAATCTCTTTTGGAATCTCTGCTTTTTGGTCTTAAATGCTCTGTGGTACTTTAGAGGAGAGCAGTTTACTGATACAAGACGACAAAGCTGTGGGACACAAGTCTGCTCTCACTAGGTTTCCCATGTGATCATTTCCCCTCTCCTTTGCCAAAAAGGAACTGACAGTTGGATCACGCAACTGATAATTAGTTAGTAAGCATGGTACCAAGTTCTAAAATTCTAAGCTCTTTCTTGATGGCAGGCAGCAAGTCATGCAACTCAACGTGAATCCTTTGGAGAACATTAGAATTGGCAGTAGATGGCAGTGTAAGTTAGTAGATAGATACCCCTGCACAGCTAATTCATAAGGAGTGCATACTGTACTAATAAAGGAAGTTCATAACAATGAAAGCTAGATCTATGAAATGAAGGCAGCATGGGGAACTAGTGCTAGATAAGTTCTCACATGGGACAGTTTTTTCTCAGTCATTGTACCAAACAGCAGCAATTTTCCAGCAATCTCATTATACATTAGAATGGGAAGGAAAAAAAAGAGAACTGCACATTAGGTTTTGTTAATACTAATTGTGTTCTACTTTTCTATTGTCATGGTTTGTAAGAATTTTTTTTCCAGACAAAAAAAAAACAACACTTGAATGCAATCCTGAGAACGCTACCACTAGGTAAGAGCTGCTAAAATAAAACCAAAGACCTGTTGGCATATCCAGCCTTTGTTACACTGTGGATAATAAAGGTTTGAATGGGCAATAAAAATGAGGCCCACTTTAACATAATTTGCCACCATTTACAGTATCTTGTTTGAAAAGAACAAAGTCAGCACTACACTCAGATTTATACTCAGCGTTAAACCCTGAAGTCCCATTACATGCAGATTTTATGTGCTGTTTTTGAAAAGCTCAGCTTGTGGAAAGTGACAAAAGAAATTCATTCTTTTGATCTTTCCTTTGCTTTTCCATTGTCTCCCCTTCTCTTTCTTGCTGGCAGGGGTGACTGTTTGTGGCTGTTAATATGAAGCCTTTACGGCAGGCCAAGAGAGCATGCACATTGCAGGGAGTACTGCAAAGAGATGCAGCAGATACAGCTCTCAATGCACCATGCGCCTATTCCTTTGCCAAGGCTTCAGTTATTCAGGACTGAATCGGAAAGAAGCATTCATCCAGGTACATATCTCCAGTGCAGTGCAACTGTGATCCAAAACAAGCCTAGTCTCTCTTTGCAAGGAAAGTATCAAAAACAACAACTAGCAGACATTCATACCAATAACTCAAATTAGATATTCATATCGAGATTCCCGCAAAGTATAGTACATACATTATTGGAGACGAGGTAGTTAATAGTAAGGATGTTAAGGTGAAATAAGTTATGTTTTTATATTGATTAAATTTCAGATACAACACTCAAGCCCCACTCCCACTGAAGGTCAGTGCAAAAGACTGGTAAGATTACCCTGGAGGCAAAATGTTGATATTCCATAAAAATAAAACAAAAGCTTGTAGACAGGACTCTGAATAAAAACCTACTTGTATTCCAGACTGGTATCAAAGCAGCAATCCTCCAGTGCATCCAAGGATTTCATTAGTAACAAGTTCAGTTGTTGACCAGATACATCACTGTAAAATAAAAAGAAAAAAAAATTACCATTCAGCTCCATCAAATTCAAGGAAAAACATGGAGACAGGGTGCATCATTTAGCCAGAGCTGGTACATCCCAATAGGTGAAATAGGCAGTCGCCTAGGGCACCATCCATTAGGGGGCGGCAAAGAGCACTCATGTGGGGCAGCGAGCAGCACCCATCCTGCTCACAGCCCAGAAAAGCAGAGTCTGTGTGTGTGTGTGTGTGTGTGTGAGTGAGAGAGTCTCTGCGTGTGAGTGTGTGTGTACAAGAGAGCAATAGTGTAAGTGAGAAAGAGGGAGCTTGTATAAGGGTGTGTGTATGAATGAGACAAGGAACCTAAGTGTGTGTAAGACAGGGGGCCTATCTGAGTGAATGAGGTCAGGGCTAGAGCGTGGGCATGGATCAGCAGGGGGGGGGGGGGGGTTTGCAAGGCAGAAGGTTCGCCTAGGGCTCCTTGTACCCTTGTACCGGGTCCTGCACTTATCCTATATATTCCTTTACACCTGACAAAAACAAAAGACACTAGAGTTCTTTCCTTTGATCATGGTGTAGAAGTTCTGGAGAAATCTGGAATCTTTGCAGGTTGTGACACCAATTATTGTTTAAGAATTATCCAAATAATTTGCAGTACATGAACTTTTGAGACCCCACAAGCTCCTTCTTCAGACGTGACTAAAGTTAGCAGTGTTTATTGAGCTTCTATATGAGAGATGGCTTGTGAGATGTGAGCAGATATCAAAACCGCATTGCTGCGGTTTTGTAGAAGTTGCTTTCGCCCTTGAAATGTTGTGTGTGTGGAATAAGCAATGACAATATAGTTTTCAATTACTACTGTTTCAGTTAGAAAATCTGCATGAAAAATTTGCTGGAGTTGTAATTTCTTAAAAAAAAAAAAAAAAAAGCTGATCACAAGAAAATATTCTTCTGACAGATTAACTGATTGCTTGTGTGAGATAATTTCATTTAAGAACCTTTTATTGAAAACAAGTCAGAGGTCAGCCACATGGCTCAGTGTGGATAATTGCCACCCTCTGAAGTGGCTACACACTGAGTGGCAGTAAAACGCTTTAATTTCTGGTATAAATTTCAGTCTCCCACTTGGCAGCTGGCTGTAGCTGGGCAAGCAAACACCACCAGATTAAATGCTAGAAGCCTGAAAGCAGCACATTCCACATGAGCTGGTATCTGTTTAAGCACTGCTGTAAGAGCCTTGTCCTTCTGTATCTGCAATTAGTCCCTGCCAGCAGGCTAACCATAGTGGAGTGCAGGGCCCAAGGTGAGTCAGCCGGAGTGGGCGTCCCCTCTCCAGTGCTCCCAGCTCATGCCACATATATTCGGGGGGGGGGGGGGGGGGCACCAGGACTACCGCTGTAACGTGGAGCCATTGACACCATCCCAAGGACGCACCAGTTCAGAAGCAGAAAAAGGCTTAAAAGTGAATTAACATTTATTCTTTTCCTCTATAAAAATATGTTTTCTTTCTCTCTCACTCTGTACCAAAGGTAAGCAATTCTGGTCCTTGAGTGCCATAAACTGGTTGGGTTTTCAAGATAACCACAATGAATATGCACAAGATGCATTTATATGCACTGCTTCCATTCCATGCAAATGCATCTCATGCATATTCATTGTGCACATCTTGAAAACCTGACTTGCAGGATTGGCATTGACCACCCTTCGCGCTATACACTTGTGAAATGACAAATTTAAAAAACAAAACAAACAACACCCCCCCCCCCCTAAACTTTATAAACTAGCCACTTACCCCTAAATAGTAAAGGAAATAGACATGCAGCAAATGGTTTCATAACTGGAAAAGCACTAAAGCATGGCAAACAGCCTTGGAAAAAGAGACTGGGCCTCACTGTTCTCAGCAGGGCTGCCAATGGTAATGGAGTAGAATTTCAACCCTTGATGTTCACACATTCAAACCCAAGTGTGATGCTAGGACAAGTGTGAGCAATGCTGATCCTAGAAAGTGATTTGGTTTTCCATCTGGTCCCCCCTGACCTGCCTGTTTAGCAAACAGAGACAAAACCATGCACTGCACACCTACACTAAAATACCCCTGTCAAACTTAGTGTAGGTGTGCAGTGCATGGTTTTGTCTCTGTTTGCTAAATTATATTTATATTTTCGGCTTCCTGCTGCAAAAACATTTGGTCATCTTCGTTTGAGTAATAGATCTTATTCAACAGTTATTCCAGGTTTATGGAATAGCCTTTCTTTGGAACTGAGAAAAGTAAATTTAATGAAATTTGGGAAAAAGCTAAACTAGACTTTGTTGTTATTTTGCAGTTTTTGAAATTTTGTGCTAATTGCAGAGTACCCTATCTATGTACTGATAATTTTCACAGCTTATACTGGGAGGATGAGAAATTTGTAGGGGGGATGGAATTATCTATGTTTTATTATATTTTTAATGATTTTGTTTTAGATATATGAATTTTGCATCTTGTTTAAACTGTGATCTTTATACAATGTGTTAGGCGATAGTTTTATCTGTAAAGCCATTCAGAAATGCTATTAAATAATAAAATATTTATACCCAATCACTCATGTACCCTCTACCTATTGTAAACCCCAAATTCTGCTGTAATATGCTTTGGACTCATCCACTAGAAAAGTGTGACACAAATCAATGATGATGAAAAACTGCCATTCTGAAACCCTTTCACAATGAAATTGGCTATATTAAATTTCACTAAATGTATCTTATTTGATTTATATTCCACTTTTCAGGCACTTCAAAGCCAATTATATTCAGATACTGAGGATATTTCTTTGCCCCTAGGGAAAATTCTTTAAGAGAATTACTACTAGGAAAGGGATTTTTCTATAAAAAAAAAAAAACAGGCCTGGATTTAGTTATAGGCAATTGCCTAGGATGCCAAGTATCTGGGCTAGAGAGAAGCCTTATCCCACTTACTTTAGGATCATGCACCAAAGGTACTCTAGTCTAATACCCCTTCCTCCGTTTAAAATTTTCAGGAGTTAAGATTTCCAGTCTCAAGGGAGAACCTTGCCCTTACACCTCATGGTCCTGCCTATGGACATCAAAATCTTACATCTGGCCCAAAAGCAACTATGGACAGACTAGCAAAAAACTGGATTAAAAACTGATAACCATTTCAATACTCAATCAACAGGCAACACTGAGCTCAGATAAGGATGTAATAATAGTCTAGGGACTGGACTAAGACGTACCAGTAATCCCTGTAATACGTAGTCACACAGGAGGACCATACTACAATCATTCGGCAGCCAAGGAAGGGAAACTGGATTCATCTGACTGTCCTAAAGAAAAGGAAATTATCAGGTAAGTAGTAATTTCTCATTTCTTAGCAATCAGTCAGGTGAATCCAGAACAAGTAGGATGTACCCAAGCTACCCCTGAACTCCCTCACTTATTTTAAGGCACTCTGCTTTACAAATGACTTTAAAGAGGCATTTGGAATTTCTGCCATGTGTTCTATGGCCTTTGATATATTTCTTACCATTAATAAACCCATAGTTTTAAAGGTATGCCTGAAAAATTATCTACAAGCACAGTTAGAACCCTCTGAAGCTCCGAGTTCTGAATCTAGTCCAGAACTTTTAAAATCACATCTCATCACTTCGGAATGAAATCCACAGAGCTGGATCGCAGTCATGAAGAGAAGAAGGGGGGAAAATGCTGATGTTCAAAACTGGGGAAAAGAAGAGCAAGAGGCAAGGCCGGTACATTTTTTAAGGCTTTGCTTTATGATACATGGTTAACTGTGATCTTTCACGGTCTCTGCACATCCATTATAATCCTGTGGACCTGTACGATTAAATAAAAACTCAGCCCCCACAGTTTAAATATTTCTAGCATCAGTTCTTGAACTACCCAGGTGTGCTAAGGAACAAATAAGGGGGAGGGGGAAGGGAAATGCATCGCACTATACCCTAATATAAGTACTATAAGGATGCACAGCATGGCTTCCACTCCCCAATCAGTAGATTTTCATTCTAAGAAAAAAAATGTAGGTTGACAGGATGCAATTATCTGTCTTTTGACATTCACTGCTCAGAGGTATAATGAAATGAAGCATGACTGCTGTTTTGAACTATGCTATCTGATAGTAATCCCCTTCCTGCAATGTTTATCTCATTTTTTTTCACTTCTTTCTTGTCTGAATACATGTAATTTAAAATATGAAAGGAATAACTCAGTAATGCTAGATCACCAAAAATGGGAAGTTTATTTATTCAGATAACTACATGCTTGTTGGGACTGGGAGGGCAATAAATGCAGCATTTTCAGTCCACAAGGGTTGGGATAAGCTGAAGAAGGCGGAAGCAGTTTGTATCAGTTTCTGGTTAGCATACATAAGTCACCTCCAGAGGTTGCTACCTCTCTCACTCGCAGGATCTGACAAATGAACTGGATGCCAGACATGAGAGAGCTGATATGCAGGGGTTAGCTCAAGGCAATCTGCTGCCTGAGGTGAAGGATGAGATGGCGTCCCCTCCCATAGGTTCCCTCTTTCTGTACCCACACGAAAGCAGCTTCACATACACTCTCTTCCCCCCAAGCACCCCTCACACATGCTCTCTCTCTCACCCCCCCTCAAGCACCCTCACACATGCTCTCACACCCCCATGCCAGGTTCGCAATCTCTCACACACACAGGCAAGATGCCTCACACATGTGCACAGACTCACAAGCTGCCTCTCACCCAAGCACACACACACAGGCAAGCTGCCTCTCTCTCACGAGGCCTTTCTTGTTCTTCAGCTGCCGCCGAACCTCGGCAGCAGCCCCAGCCCAGCTTCTCTCTGTTTCTTCTTCAGCTGCCGCCGGCCTGAGCTCTGGCGGTGGCCCCCAGCCTCTCTCTGTTCTTCTTCAGCTGTCACCGGCCTGAGCTGAGACAGACGTGACAGGGGCAGGCAGGGTGAGGTGGACGCCACAGTGGCGTTCTGAGAGGGGCATTTTTTGCCGCCTCAAATTTCTGCCGCCTGAAGCAGCTACCTCACTCTTATGGGGAGAACAACAGATAAAATATGGTACAAGAGTCCCTATATATAAGCTGCTCAGAATCTTCATTTCCTATGAACAGATGGTTCCAGAACTCAACACACAGGTGAGTCAGTTCTGATTGTACAACTCTCCCATTTCAGGGATATTCATACTGAAACGCTCCAAAAGTTGTCCGTGAGAGAAATTGGGACCCTACTCCCCAAACAAATAAAACAAAAATGATTTGAAACAGAGCGCTATAAGCATATGACGAGGGTTATGCTGGAGTTTTTAATGATCAAACAGATTTTTTTTCCATATATTTTATAGAATAGTCCTGAAGATAGATAGAAAAAACATCCCAAGAGGACTGATTCACTTACTCCTTGAGCAAAATGATCACCATAGCTTTACTTCCTGTCATCATACAATTTGCTAATATAATATTCAGCACGTTAATAATAGTAGTCTACTGGATTGCTCTGGTTGTTTGTATCTTTATCTCAGTGTGCCACCTGGGACCCCTATCAGGAGACTGATCCGCACATGAACCGACCTAAGGGGATCACACTTGGAGTAAGACCTGATGAGAGCAACACACTAAAGTTTCTTTCTTTGTGGAAGGAAGAATTAAAAAAAATCTGTATGAGAACATCACACTGCATGCAAAGAGCAATCATCATCTATAGAACTCTAATGATTCAGCACCCAATGTGCCTGTAAGGGAGGGGGGAAGGGAACAAAGTAGAAACTCAATTTACACACTTATAAACCCTACCTGACTTTTTCTTCGCACAGTCGAGAAATAAACATCCCCAAAGCCAGCCCCATGTGGATTTGAACAGCTTGAGACTCATCGGCACTTTGTTTCCCAGGCAACCTGGCAGTCAGTATACTCAGGACTTCCTCTACCATCTCCTTGCAGGATATAATAAACACCGGCACCAGGAGGGATAACGCAGTGGCAGCACAAGATCGGGCTATGGCGCTGGCTGTATTCTCACCAGAGTAGGATTTCTGCCGGGGAACATGTGAAACACAGGCGTTATTGTTTGCGATTCTACTTTTCTTTTACACGTAGTATTTTAAATGTTTTCTTTGCACACAAATCAGGATTTCATAGCAAAGAAATTACACCACTTCCCACACTCACACAAACAAAAAAACAACATAAAAAGATTTCAATGGAAATCATGACACCTGATTACTCATGTTTTGTTTACTTTTTTTTTCTTTTTTGCTTTCATCGATTACATGAACTGCAGTGAGCTTTATTGGTTCTGCTAATACTTTTATCATTTCAAAACTAAGTAACTCACAATGATTACTACATTTAAAGTAATTACCAAGCTACAAAAAAACCAACAAAAAAACGATAAGAATATCATAATAATAAATGGTAAATTTTGTACCACCCTTTTTACGTCCAGTTCTATTTTGCCTCATCAGTGTACAAACGTCCTGTGCTCATGAAATCACAGAGTCTTCCCTTGAGCAAATACAATATATGTAAAACTAAATAATAATGAGGTCAATATTCAAAGCTGGCCATTTAAGTAACTTGGAGGATATAGCTTATCTGGCTAAATTTGCAGTAACAGTAATAAGTTATAAGATATATTCAGTGGCACAGTAAGCTGCTGAATATTTGCATATATAACCGTGCTTAACTATATACTAAGTCAGACCTATGGCATGTCTAACTTAAACGCTTAACTTATGCAGCCAACGCTGAATGTCAGTAGTTAGCCGCATAACGTATACAGCTAACTTGCTCTGCCCCGAACCCCCCACTACATGCCCACAAGTTACGAGGCTAACATTTTAGCCATATAAGTGACTTGTGTGGCTAAGTGGCGGCCGTTGAATGCAAATGCATGTTCAGCAGCCGCTACTTAGCCAGATAATTTAGAATTATCCAGCAGCATAGTGCTGAATGCACTTTGAATATTGACCTCACAACATTTAAATAGAGAGTATAGTAGACACAGTCCTTCACAACTATCTCATTAAAGGAACATTATTGGGCCGATGATATATGGTAGATATAAATGCTTAATACTGAAATCTAACCAGTACAGTTAAACTATATGTTTCTCAGTACTTTTTACGGCAGATTACAAGGGAAGCCCAATGTGTTTTCCATTATTCTGGAGCCTTTGGAGATGGAGGGGGGTTTTTTTTTTTTGGAGGGGGCTACAAAATGCTAATATAACACACCACCATCACAATACAAATTGCCCTCCATCATCATCTGACTGCAAGATTCATCCTGCCCTCTCCACTGCATTTCTTTTTTGTCACATTTCTGTGTTTGTTTTTTTTTAATCAGAAAGAAAAGTCCTCCATTTATCTAAAGAGCACATATAATATGGGCAGCAAGCTTCCTTTCACCCTACCCTGAACATGCTCCTAAAGTCTGCTCTGAAGAAGCACTGCTAGGGCTGAGATGGTCACCTAATCCCTCATGTCCATTCATCTTTGCCTGACTCACAAAGGTTCCACTGGTGACGGTGGCTTTTAAATGCTACCCCTTTCCACTAGAAAGTAAACTAAAACTAGTACCTCAACTTACATAGACCAACAAAAGGGGTTTCCAGTGGTAATCATCTTCAGTCATTACTGACTTGAGACATATCAGAACTGGCAGTCCATACTGATAGTCCCTAATTTCTTGTGCCCAATCCCCCTGACCCATCCATTCTCCTCAAATGTCCCCTTCCCCAAAACATATTCCAAATAAATATATAAAATATAAACAGGGAAGTCAGAGGGTACCTCAATAGAATGTTACATATGTGGGAGCCTATGAAGGGCTTCTTATTAAACCAGTCTTTTAAGGTTTGGGATGTTAATTACTGGGGGTGGGGGGTGTTCTTTTGTCTTTTTATCGTTTCATCTCTCACGAGAAGGGACATTATCTTTTCTGAGGGAGGCTGCGGGGGAGGGGGGGTCGGGGGCTTTCATGGGAGGGAGATTGCTATCTATTAGGGATAGTATCTCAAAGAGAAGCTTGCTGTATGGATTTGACTGTATTGTAGCCTGTGTTTTATTATTCTGCAGGATTTACCTTTTTTTGTATCTGGAAGGAAATGTTAAGTTAAATAAAAAGTAAAAAAAAAATAAAAATTATAAACAAACAGATATTGGTCATCTCTTAGAAATTATTACCGGGCAGCCAAGTGCTGCCCAAGTAACAATACCAAAATGAATTGAAAATCACAATATAAAAAATCCCAAAAGCTGTTGTGCTATATGACCCCTGAGACTGGGCAGGAAGTGAGTTAGCAGCAACTAACCTCCGCTTCCAGCATGGTAGGACTAATTTCTTGCGTTTCCTCCAAGTAATGATAGTAGAGGTTCACAGAGGGAAAGGTAGTAGACACGAAGACAGAAAACAGTGAAGGGGGCCAGTCCCAGCTGTGATTGACTTCTGCCAGAGCCCCAAGTACTCTTCATTTATCATGAGAGGTAAGTTTTTACCTAGCTACTGGTGGTTTTCCCAAAGTATCCGAGGAATGTTTTATAGCACATCCATTGCATTTTGTTTTATAGCACATCCATTGCATTTTGTGCAAATGGATGGAGAATTAATTTTTATGAAGAGAAAATATTCACAAATCAGCTATCTTAAAACAAAGCTGTAAGCCATTCATGTAAACCAAACTTTAGAGTGTGCGCTACAATATAGAAGCTTGGGTGGACATATGGGAGAAATTATATAGTGACTGCAATCAAAGGTGACTTGTAAAGGAGTGTATGTTAGATTCTCCTTAAAAATCCAGGGACCAGACATTTAGCCTGGTCCCACCCTAAGAAAGCCCCCAAGAGAATCCTGTTTGCAGGGCATTTCGTCTGGGGAGAGGGATAAGAAGACAGGCCCAGGGAGGAGAGCAGGCCCCACAAATGAGGAGAAGTAGAAGCTTTGCTAAAGCTACTTATCTGAAGACTAATGCATTTTTGTTTCCAGTACCTTGAGGTAAGCAGGCTCTTGGTTGTTTAATTGCCTGTAATAATTTAAATCTACAGAAGAATAGCTGGAGTCCAGTTTATGAGCGGACCAAGTGGTCCTTTTCTGCCTACATCTTTCTTGGTTTTTGCTGTGTGCAGAAGCCTATGCTTTCTATAGGTCAGTGCAAATTTCTATATTTGGTGATAAGTGTTTATGATCCTTGTAAATTTCAACACAAGATACTATGGGGATCATGACAAAGAATATACATTGTCTAAAAATGGGCACCCATAACGGCAGTTCAAATATCTTTAGAACATAAAATGTCCATCCATATATTGTATATCACTATCATATATATATACTCATCACCCATATATTTCAAAATTCAATCGATGCGCTACAAGTACATTATTGTAAACAACCTATTTTTTAAATATTTCTCTTTTTTGCAATTAAAATATTGCCACTGCTTATCTTGTCCTTATCTTGATGCAGCAACATTCAATAGTCCAAACCTCTACAATGCCAGACACAACTATATTTTGGCATAGGTTCCACCTGTCATATTATTATATAACAGCAGCATACAATATATGAAGATATTTTATATTCTAAAGATATTTCAACCATACAAATTAAGGCCCATTTAGTCAACAACATATATTCTTTGCCATGTCCCTTTGTTCTGACTAATCCAAGGAATTTTATGCTGATTATATTTCAGGTGGATTCATTAAGTTTTCTCTTGAAGACTGTCCCTTGCAAATTTCAAACAGCTCATGGTACCTCAGACAGACCATCACTAAACACAACCAATTGTTCAGAGCATGAAAATTAGAATCATAATTTTCCTGCAGACAAAACTTCCAAGCAGATAAATCCATAGACTAATCCAGTCTCTTATCGAACTTTCCCTGCTTTACCCAATTCTGATGTGGTAATTCTCCACTACCATCCCAAACAATATCACAATTCTTTTCTTTAACATCTGCAAACAGTGGCAAAATGCTACTCTCTCTCTACAGATTAGGGATTTCACTGCTCAGATGGTGTTATTGGCTTTGTATATTACAATGAAAACAAGTGAAGTTGCTCGAGTACTAAAAAAATTAATTCCCGATTCTTTGGAGATAGCAGGCAAGAAATAGGTCCTATTAATCATAACACATGAAAGCATCCACCTTCTGTTTTAATTCATTCATCATTATGGACGTACATGTTGGAACCATGGGAAAACTCGTCCTTTAGGTCGATAGTGGTTGTCCACGATACTCAGCAGGGTGTCCAGCACCATAGCTAGCCAAGAGGTTGTTGGAAAGATATCAGGTTCAATCTGCATAAAATAAAAATACACTTTAGAAATATTACACTCTCACAAAATGATCTCCAGTTTTCAGAGCAGCAGTATTTGGAAAAGGATTTTTTAAAATAGATAATAGAGATGTAGGTTAAAGAAACTTATGATCACCTTTATAATTAAGATTTTTATTTTATTCTTTAGGAGATATTAATATTAAAAGTTTTTGGGTTTTTTGCTTTGCAGTTGGTTCCTGCTTCTTAGGGTTTTCAATCAGAATTTGCATCCTTGGGATCTTAGTGCCTTGAGATTTCACTTCCAATTATCTAAAGACTCTCTACTATTTTTAGCTTTCCCTTTTAGCCCCGCCGTCACAACAGCAATTTTGGCCAAAAACGACAAGCTGCAGGTTCCCTCTGGTACCCAACTCACCCTGAATCTAGCTAGAAGCTATTGCTATTGTGTGATGGCTGAGATTCCCTTCGTAGATGGGTATGTGGGTGGGATGTTATGAACACTGCCTCCACAACATCTCCCATCTTAGCCAGCCCAAGGAGCAGACGGCAAGCTCAAACATCAAACCATGGCATCCAGCATGGTGGCACGCTGCCCAGCCATTGGGTTGGCTCATGTTTTAAGTATTTAAAAGTCCTACATAGTCATTCCTGCCATTGTGAATTTAAGTAACTTGTAATTGTAAGTATCACAACGATAACATGTGTAAGAGAGAGAACGGTGTTAAGTGGACTACCACAAGGATCGGTGTTGGGACCGGTTCTGTTCAATATGTGAGCTACATTACGGAAGGGATAGAAGGTTAAGTTTGCCTATTTGCAGATGATACTAAGATCTGCAACAGAGTGGACATGCCAGAAGGCGCAGAGAGAATGAAACATTGCTTAAGGAAGCTTGAACAGTGGTCAAAGATATGGCAGCTGGAATTCAATGCCAAGAAGTGCAGAGTCATGTGTCTGGGCTGCAGTAATCCAAAAGAGCTGTATGTGAGAGGGAGGGGAAAGGCTGTTGTGCACGGACCAAGAGAAGGACATTGGGATGATAGTTTCTAGCAATCTGAAGAAGGTGAAGTAATGTACAAGATGATAGCTAAAGCCAGAAGAATGCTGGGCTGCATGGCTAGAGGAATAACCAGTAAGAAAAAGGAGGTGATAATCCCTTTGTACAAAGTCCTTGTACAGAGGGATTATTACTGTGTTCAGTTCTGGAGACCGTATCTCAAAAGGGACAGAGACAGGATGAAGGCGGTCCAGATATATGTACCCTGGAAGAGAAGAGGTACAGGAGAGACATGATACAGACCTTCAGATACCTGAAAGGCTTTAATGATACACAATCAACAAACCTTTTCCACTAGAAAGAAATTAGTAGAACTAAGGGGTCACAAAAAGAAACTTCAAGGAGGATGACTCAGAAACAACATCAGGAAATATTTCTTCACATAGAGGGTGCTGGATGCCTGGAACGCCCTTCCTTCAGAGGTGGTGAAGACAAAAACAGTGAAAGAATTCAAAGAGGCATGGGAGAAGCATTGTGGATTCCTAAATGCTAGAGGATTGAAATGATGAAAAGAAAAGTATGCACGGGGGTAACTTGCTGGTGCAGTGGTCACTACCCTTAACCAATAAGTCTTTATAATGTTGATGAAACTATCATTGCTCTTACTTCAATGATAGGGGGAAAAGAGGAAAAGGGGAATTGGATTCAGACAGCAACCAACAAGGGCTCTGACTTTTACGGTCTGGGAAATGGATAAATATGGGGGTAACCTGCACAGTGCAGCAGAAACTACCATAAGTTTGCTGGGCAGACTGGATGGACCATTTGGTCCTTTTATGCCATCATTTCTATGTTTCTGAATCCTTTAATCTTAACACAAGGTAACTCATTAACCTAACATAGGGAATGGGCTGATCCTTTTCATATCTATGGAGAGACTTGGAGTTTTACAGTACAGTAAGAGAAGTAAAGGGATCTGACAGAGAATTATAAAGTTGATTCTGAGTGAGCCTATGAGAGAGAAGGAATTCTTGTTTGTAGTAACCCAGGGATCTCTGTGCCAATAGCACCAGGACACCAGAAGAATCAGGAGGGGGATTTTGGGACCCTAATACTGTTCTTTAACCAGGATCATATGCCTGGAATCTGCCTTCAGCACCAGGACCAGCCAAAAGAGAGGTCACCTGATTATCTCCGTCATGAACTTCTAAAAGCTGTGTCACTAACCTCATGGGAACAGTGGTAGAAGTAACCCGGGATTAGATGTTACCTTGAAGCTACTTTAGCTGTGCTCTTTAGTTCCAGAAAAGAAAGAGATTGTGCCTGGGGCTCAGGGAGGGAAGAGCAGGAAAGTCATCCAAACCTGTGAAGGGTGAATTTCAAAGCGAGAGCTGAGCCTGCCAACGAAGGGAAGCCTAATGTGCTGAGGCATTTGTGAACCGAGCTTGCAGAGGAAGGGAGCTGGCTAAAGAGGAGTGAGGAGGAATTTGCTGGGGAATGATGGGAAGAGGAAATGGGAGGGGGTCAGAGAAGAATGGGAAGCAGAGCAGACTAAAGGGATGTAAGGAGTGAAGAAGGCAGAGGGATTTTATGGCCAATGTATTCAAATCTTTCTTGACATTGCTAGAGAGACCCAATTGAGAAGGAAGAAGTTTCTATGATTAAAACAGCAAGTTTATAGAATTGGAAGACACTTTCTACTAAAACATCCATGTAAATGTTTAGTGGTATTTCAGGGGAATAAGTTCATTTTTGTTGATCTGTCTCACATACAGACCTTTCTTGCTGACAAGACTATTAGAGCTGAATAGTCTGGTAATTTAGGCATGTAAGTTTATTTTTGCAGCTTTGGATAATTTACTTTCTTCTTAATACTTCCTGTTAATGATTTCTCTTCCCCTCACTTTTTAATGGGGACTTTTGTTTGGCATAATGACTGGTGGGACTATGAGAGCTTTTGGTTTGGCCACATGTGTCTTCCCCTGTCTGTACTACTGTTCCTCTTTGAACATTTAAATACAGGCAGGTTTGTTGCATTCATGAGCCAATGTATTTGTTTTTGTGATGGGGGCAATGTAATTTATGTTCAGTTCAGCATCCCCAATCATTTTCAAAAGTTGGCTCCCATGCCTAGGGTTGCAAGTGCAATTGCTTACTACCAGCAAAAAAAACCAAAAAAAACCTGCCAGGACCAAAAACTGAAGAAAACTGAAAAAGCTATCTCAGGTATAATAAACAAAATTTACCAGACAGATAAGTCATAACCCACCTCTCACCCCTCTACCCCCACAACTAATGCAGCAGAACATGTTAGGGACCATAAACAATCTCTAAAGTTATTGCAAAAAATGCACGCTCCTCTTAGTTTACCTGCTACTCAGGTAAACTAAGAGGACAGCTTTCAAAACTGCTTGTGTCCGCCCATTTAAGCACGTATATGGTGAATGCAAAGTTGCTACTGTGTTTTATAACCAGTGAGGAAATGATATATGCAGGTTATAAAATACGGTACATATGTGCACACAAATGTTCATGTATGTAAAAAATCACGAGCTGTGCAAGTTTGCACTTATTCAGATAAATGCAGATTTATTCGGTTAAACAGCAGCATATAGCCGGATAAGTCCGAAAAGAGCTACATAGAAGGATAATAGTGCTTTTCAGACTTATCTGGCTATATATGCCTGCTGTAACTTAGCTGGTTAAATTGGAATATAGCAGGATAAGTGCTGCTACTTTTCCGAATAAATTCAAATTTGTCCAAGTAATGGGAAATGTGCTAGTTAGCCAAATAAATTGGAAAGTAGCTAAATAAGTGTGCACAACTTATACACCCTCATATTTGCATTTCAAAATTTAAAAGGATACACATTATTTTGACATTTTATCCTTCATACGTTGGTTTTTACAAGCATAAATGAGGGTATTTTATAACATGCGTGTGGAAATAAATAAGCATTTTTTCCAATTAGTTTACCAGTTTACCCAGACCATCTGCAATTTGTGAAAACCCCTTGGCTCTTCAGCCTGAAGTCCCCCCCCATTGCACCCATACCCTCTACCCAATCATTTTTTCACTTTAATGATGTTTACAATCACTTACACCAGATATTGAGCAGAAGTAAATATATATAAGTAAAAAAACACAAGTGCACCACTTTGGCAGGTATTAAAACAGCAACTTATTTGCATAAAGGTTAGCCCTTCCCCAGAAAGCCTCTGGCACGCCCCTTTCTCACATGAGAAAAGTTACTCACGAACCCTGATTTACACGTGTAAGTTGCAGTTTGAAAATAGCATGTATGCGCATATGTGCTATTTTATGCACACGAGTGCTAACCATTGTGCATGCAATGTTTGTTGGTTTATAAAACATATGGCTGAGCCAGACAAACACGTTTAGTTGCCAGCAAAATAGCAAAGTGATGGCATGCTTAATGGAGCTCAAGTGGTTGTAGCATTTTCTCATTTCTTCTATCTCCTGTGGCTCATTGCCGTTCCTTTTCAGATCAAGAGTAAGTGTTGGTCATGTACTAGTGCACTACGTGCATCAGAGGGAGAGAGAGTCAGTGGTTAGTAGGGGGGCAACGCAGGCATAGCATAATGAAAAAATGAATGGCACTGATTACATTAATTAAGCCACTGTCTGAGGCATGAGATAGAAGCTTCCTGGCACACTGCATTTCTATCCTGCTGAAGGGAGAGACCACACATATTCTTTATTATCTTCTGTGCAGTCTTTGTTTTCTCTCAGTTCATTGATGGACCCAGTAAACTCTGTTTCTAAGAAATGCAGAATTGTAAATCCACAGACATAAATAAAGGAAAATCAGGAATGTCTCAGCCTGTCCTTGATGACAGAGTTATCCAGTACCCTTATCAAAGGAGAATTTAAAAATAAGGAGAACAAGCACAGTTAACACAAAGTACTTTGTTTAAAATCTTTTTATACACTTTTACTACTATTTCTATAGCACTGCACAGATACATATAAAGACCATTCCTAATCCGTACTGTCTGCAATCTAGTCAGGAAACTTAGACAAGTAATAGATTTCAGGCAACTTCTTTATTACAGTAAACATCAAGGCTGTTATCAGGAAGAGACAGAACTTAAGATTTCAAAGTAACCTCAAAAGGGTACGATTTTAGGCAGGAACTGAACATGACCATAGAGGGTGCACCAAACCAGAAAGGCTATTTCAGGCATACAGTGCAGCAAGTTGGAAAGTGCAGAACTGGGAACGGACGATGCCAGAGAAGAAGGCAAATAAAAGCAGCTTGCCCAGAGAACAGAGGTCACAAGAAGGGATGCAGGGAGAGATGAAGAGCTGCAGAGTGAATGCACTTGTAGGTGGGTAGAAGAACTGTATGCAGAAGCGGATGGGGTCCCAATGTAGTGACTTGAGAAGGGAGTTTACTTGATTGTTAAAAACAATGGAGGAAGATAAGTTGTGCAGCTGAATTTTGGATAGTCCATAGTGGAGATGGCATGGTTCATTAAGAATCAATGTGTAACTCACGTTACCCCGTCTGTTTAAATGAATAAAGGACTATGGCAGAAAATCATATGAAGCAGCCAAAATTGCCTTTCGAACACCTTAGTTACAGACGCTTACTATATTAAAGACCGTCATAATAGGCTTCATCGAACAGTGATGACTTTATATCTCAGCCTTATTTTTAATCATAGGTCTGATAGTTATCTGTTTTTCAATATTTTTTCTTATATGCGGTGCAAAGGTTCAACTTAGCTTTAGTGTGAAACGCTGTCTTTTTTCAACATATATGAAGCCTTGCTTCCTTAATATGCCCGACATGGGTCCATGTTTCGAACAGCCAGTTCTTTATCAAGGGCCAGGAGAAGAAATGCAGAATCGCCATGCTATACAATCACTGAATTCACCTGCAAAGCTGTTATTGAGCCTTTGATAAAGAACTGGCTGTTTGAACCATGGACCCATGTCGGGCATGTTAAGGAAGCAAGGCTTCATATATGTTGAAAAAAAAGACAGTGTTTCACACTAAAGCTAGGTTGAACCTTTGCACCGCATATAAGAAAAATATTGAAAACCAGATAACTATCAGACCTATGATTAAAAATAAGGCTGAGATATAAAGTCATCACTGTTCGATGAAGCCTATTATGACTGTCTTTAATATAGTAAGCGTCTGTAACTAAGGTGTTCAACAGGCACTTTTGGCTGCTTCATATGGTTCAGTAAGAGACAGGTTGAGGAGCAAGTTGTGGTAGTCTAAATACGATATAGCACTTTCTGCTAACCGCCTAAAGATGGCAAACCCAGCCTGCACTTGGTCTTTGGTTGCTTCTATTCTAAAGCTGTGATTTGCAAACCAGTTCTCAACTATTCCCTAGCTAGTTGATTTTTTAGGATATATATATTTTGACTATTGGGATTTGAAAATAACCCTCACCCTGCGGTTGCAGGAAAAGTATGAAATAAATAAGGATTATGGATATGCATTAGATAGATTTGCATACAATGGAGGAAGTTCATGCAGATCTGTCACATTCATATTCATTGTGGATATCCTAAAAACTTGACTGGCTAGGGAGTACTTGAGGACCAGTTTGAAAAATACTGGTCTAAAGAATGCTAAAAGAATCTGAATAATTGGGAAGACTGCTCTATTTAAGCCAATATGGGGTGGGGGCCACCAAAGGCAGCCCCTCCCTTCTAAGATACTACTTTACTTCTTCGATGTCCTCAGGTAGAGGCACAAAAATAAAACCCAGGACCTAGAAAGAAAAGGGGGGATGGGGAAATGGGTTGGGGGTGCTGTGAGCCTGGCAAGGAAGGCTATGGGGATTGCTCTTGCTTATCCAAGACATGATCCCCAAGACCTCCTGATTGGAGGACTGCAGCTTTTGTACTGCTGATGAGCATGAGGTCACAGCCTCAGACAACACAAAAGCTCCGTGTCAGAGGAGAAGAAAACTAAAGTCAAATAAGTCTAGTGAGTGGTACACGTGAGAGCTTCAGCCCTCCCTTCAGAGGTAAGGTTACGAGATTTTAAGAATCCCAAAGCAGTCAGTTTCTAGAAAGGAAAGTTTTGCATCATTCCAGTCTGAATGGATAAGAAAGATGGACAAACGCAGGGAGAATGATCAACCAGGAGTCTAACAGACCCTATTTGCGATATGTTAAATTAATTAAGAAACATTCTGAACACTTCAGCACATAATAAAAATGTCATAACCTATAGATTACTCAGTATACTGACCTGCATTAGTAATCAGAAAGTTAATTACGAGTAAAACAAATAAATTATGTCAGTTCATCTCTGGGTATTACGCATGCCAACAGCTGCTAAAAGTATAGCTTTCAGCACATGGAGAATATATTAAGTTTTACATTTTTATCAGTGGCTTGCTGACAGGTCCAGACATAGCTATGTAAATTTATTGTACGGTTACACTAGCAGAGCTCCATTTGGAATTCTTCTAACTCATGTGCCCACTGCTCAAATGTTCCATTTGGTTTTTACAGAAAATCACAGCTGCTACAATTAAAAGTTGTTTCAAGTGGTTTCACCAAGTTATTAGGGGCTTTAGCTCTAACATACAGACATACCCTATAAGAAGAACGCACACAGCTGTGGAGCTTATTGTATTAAACAGAACGTCCTCCTGACAGAGGATTCTTCATTACTGGCCTGCATTTTTCAATATTTTGTTGAAACATGCAGTTTTATGAGAACTAACTGTGATATTCTACTCCTTCATGGCTCTCTTTACATCTTGCATCACAATTTTTCTGGCGGATCCTCTTCTACCACCATCCCACTATCAATTGGTGTGCCTGAGGGCTCTGTTCTGGCTCCTGTTTATTTCTCACTGTATACTAATTCCTTTGGTGTTCTAAGCTCTCATGGCTTTCAAAACTATCTTTATGACGACTCCCAGATGTAACTGTTTACATCAGAAATTCAGACCCAAATCTCAGCCTGCTTGTTTGACATTGTTGCCTGAATGTCCCACTGCCACCTTAAACTCAAAATTGTTTCTCTTTCTCTATTTCTGTGGATAACACTATCATTCTCCCAGTCCTCTCAGCCCATAAGCTTGGGGTTATCTTTGATTCCTCTCTCTCCTTCTCTACACATATTCAAAACACTGCTAAATGTGTCATTTCTTTCTTAATCACCACCAAAATCCATCCTTTCCTTTCTGACACACTACCAAAACACATTCACTCTATCACCTCCTGCTTAGACTACTGCAACCCTCTTCTTACAGGTCTCCCAGTGAACCATTTCTCTCTATTACAATTCATCCAAAATTCAGCTGCATTACTTAAATTTTGCCAAAGTTGCTATTCCCAAATAACCCCTTTTCTTGTCACTTCATTGGCTCCCTGTTTCCAATTACAGTTCAAGCTTCTCTTACTCATCTACATGAGCCTTCGCTCTGTAGCTCCTCACTATCTCTCCTTGTGAACCTCTGCTCAGTTCATATTTATGCCCTTCTCCTCTACCACCAATGCCCAACTCTATGCTTTCCACCTGGCTGCACCTTATGCTTGGAACAGACTTCTTGAGTTGGTGAGTCATGCCTCTTCTCATGCCTTATTCAAATCCAGTCTAAGAACCTACCTTTTAAATCTTAACCCCTAATTATCCCACTTACAACCGTATTAATTGCAACCATTTTCTTAAATAAAATTCCTAGTGTCTTTTGTCCTATATGTCTGTTTTGCTTAGATTGAAAGCTCTATTTAAGAGGGACTATTTCTTACGTTTTGTATGGTGCTTTATACATCGAACAGAAGCAGTAAGTAGTAGTAGTGGTAGTAGTAGTAGTAGTAGACATAGACCCACAACATAAGTCATATCACCAGAACCTCCAGAGTTATCTACTATTGCAGAGACTTGCATCTCGGAAGGCACTGATATCTGAGGATATGACTGTTGATCCAATTGATTCTGGAGGACCCACTGGAAGCCCTGCAAGTGCAGATGATTTAGAGGATCCACATAGACTGTTGCTACCATATGGCTTAGCAGAACAAAGACCAATCTTGCTGATACACGATCCTGTAGCAGAAAGGACCTCACAAGGCCCTCTCGACAAGCAGGAAAGCTTTCTTCTCCTGAAGCGAGTTGATCCAGGCTCCTATGAACCAAATCCTCTGGGAAGGAATCAAGTTGGACTGAAAAATTGACAATGAATCCCAAGGACTGAAATAGTTGAATCATGTGGAGTGATTTCATAATGCTCGCTGGGGAGAGGCCTTTCACTAATCAATCGTCTAGGCATGGGAATACAGACTTTCTGCTTCTATAGTTGTGCTGCTATGATTGTCAGACACTTCGTGAACACAACTGGCGTAGCCAAGAGGCTGAATGGAAGTACCTTGTACTGATAGTGCATGTCTTCCATCACAAATGTGAGGAATTTCCAATGGGTGGGTTAATAAGGATGTGTGCATTTTCATCCTTCAGGTTCACAGAGCCAGAATTTTGACTGAATGAATAGCAGACTTTTCTAGAGCAAGTTCATCTTGATCCCCTCTCTGATCCACAACTTGTTCAGGTTCTGCAAATCCAAGATGGGCCTCAGCCCATCCAATTTCTTGGGAATTAAGTACCACCAGCTGAACTGACTGGGCAGGAATGAAACTGAATATCAATGTCTGCCAGTTCAGGGGAGGGAACTTAAAGCACAAGTGGTAGCCATATTCCACAATTCTCAGGAACCACTTTTCTTTTGCAATATGGCCCCATTCCAGCAAGGACTGGACCCACCTGTAGGGAGACTGTTTCTATAGTGGGTGCCTCAGGTCAGGTACTCACTGCCCCTCTGCAGAAAGAACGAACTATATAAGTAGGCGGGACCACGGTATCCCACCAGTTTATCCACGTCCCTGATTGTCCAGTTCCCCTTATCGGACGGGACCTGCTGTGTAAACTACAGGCCACACTGAGATTTCAACCAACAGGGGAAGTTAAAGCCTTCTTCGGGGACCATCCAGTGATACTCATCTGCCCCCTCAGGGAGGAATGGAGATTACTTCCTCAACCAGTCAATACCCAGAGGACACTCCCCATCCTCGACAGAGACGGGATTTGTCCTGGAGGATTAGTCGTGAACGCCCCCGGTCTGGATCGAACTAAAGCTAGGCGCCCAAATAGTTAACCAAACCCAGGTCGTCCCCCACTGGTGGAAGTGGGTTTCAGGAGGGTGAAAACTCACTCCAGACTTGGGCTGCGGTTATTGATGCTACATCTTAGGGTGTTGTCTCTCTCTTTGCTGACATCTGGCAGAAAACTGCTGAGGATCACTTCCTCTGGAAAGGCTGGAAGGGCCTCTGCTGATAAAAAGGCTGCTTATATGAGATGTACTGGATGTAATGCACTGGTCTGCCAGCACTATAGACCGTGATTGCAGCATGGAATGATGTTTCTTTGTGCCAAACCTTTACCCCAAAAAGGTTCTCTCCCATGCAAGGGACTTCCACCAGAGAATTGTGAACATCTTGTCTGAGCCCACCTGCCTGGAGTCGAGCAAGTCTCCTAGCTCTGATATATACTGAGGATGTTCTGGTGGTAGTATTGAAGGCCTCATACGTGGACCAAATTATTTGCTTTCTACATTCCTTGACATCCTCCAAAGCATGGTGGAACTAACCAGATGAGGGTCTCCCAAGTTCGCTAGAGGCTTCAGCTCTGAACATACTTATGCAAGAACTGCACCATGGTGGTCTAAAATTTTGGCACTAAGCATTCATCCCTAGATGATCTTCTTCCAAAAGTTATCACAAGCCCTCTAGTCTTTACTGAAAGGTGAGTTAGAAAGCTCCCTTGAGCATTGTGCACATTTAAAAGCCAATTCCACCATCAAAGAATAATGTGGCACCTAAACTACTCCAAAGCCATAAGAAACAGACTGGGGCAGATTTTCAAAGGGGTATGTGCGTACCCCCCGAAAACCTGCCCCAACCTCCCCCTGCGCACGCCGAGACTATGTTGAATAGGCTCGGCGGCGTGCGCAAGCCCCGGGACATGCGTAAGTCCCGGGGCTTTGCTAGGGGTGTGTGTCGCGGAGCGTCATCTGGGGACAGGGCCACAGGTGTGGTTCTGGCCTGGGGTGTTTTGGGGGCATGGCAGAGGCCTCCGAAACTGCTCCCGGGCCTGGAATCGTGCACTGGCGGCCGGGCAGGCGTAACTTTGCCAACAAAAGTAGAGGGGGGTTTAGATAGGGCTGGCGGGGGGGGGGGGGGGGTTAGTTGGGGGAAGGTGCGGGGGTGGAAGGAAAGTTCCCTCCGAGGCTGCTCCGATTTCGGAGCGGCCTCGGTGGGAACAGAGGCAGGCTGCGCGGCTCGGCGCGCACAGGCTGCCGATTTTGCACAGCCTTGCGCATGCTGACCCTGGATTTTAAAGGCTACGCACGTATCTATTAAAATCCAGTATATTCTTGTTCGTACCTGGTGCACAAACAAAATTACGCGCGGGCGTATTTTATTAAAATCTACCCCACTCTGTATTTAAGTTGATCTTATGTGCCATCGGTAGTCACGACATGGGTGACTGCTACTTTCTCATCCAGAGGTCCTTCAGAACACTGTGCACCAGAACAGAAGCTGACCCTGCATAAAGTTGAATAAACTACAACTAGATGTTTTGTTTTGGTATGGAAGTGAACCCTGGACCGAGGTGAGAGATGACTCCACCCACAGGGAGAAGCCCTGTGGGCCTCACCATCGGTAGGTGCAGTCTCAGAGGCTTAGGACACATCTGTAAGGAGACTTTATTATAGGAGAGAAAAGGCAGAACCCGAGGAGCTGGGTACTGCAGTAGAGAGTAGTTCTTGAGCAGAGCTCGAGGAGCGGGAACTGCAATAGAGAAACAGTTCTTGAGCAAGGGTATGCCCAGGGTGATGCTTCAGAAGTAGAAGTTTAGTAAAGGCATGCGGAACAGGGAATTCCAGATAGCCTTCTCAGTAGTGGAGCAATTACCTCTGATGTGTAGATCCGGTAGTGGCCCGCAGCGCTGGGTATGCCAGACAATCTTTCCCAGCAAGGAAGGAATTGCCTCAGGTGTACAGATCCGGTAGTGGCCCACAAGCGGGGTATGCCGAGGATGACGGTACTGGTGGAGATACTGAGGTAGTAAGAGGTACAGTGGCTCAGAAGATATTGAGGCAGCAGTCCACAGCGCAGAGTGGTGAAGTGAATCCCGCTGAGAGGAGCGCGGTAGTGCCCCGTGGTACGGGGTACACTGCGGAAAATCCCAGCAAGGTTGGTAGAGTTGAAGTACAGGAAGTACTCAAGAGATGTGGTTCCGAAGGAAGTCCTGAGAAGTAGAACAATGACAGTTCAAAGGCAGGGAGGTCCTCCAAGGAGCAGATAGCCCGGAATGCGGAAGAGCCCCTGAGGAGCGGCTACTCAGAGCGTTTCCCACAGTAAGCCAGGAACAGGAACCGAAGGTCCAAGTAGGTGGATTCAGCAATGAGGAAACTCCTTGCTAACTCATCAGTATATCGGGCTGGTCTCCTTAAGTACAGGTAGCGAGACTACGTCATCCGGAGGGGATGCCCTCGAGGTTCCCGCCATGACATGTACATAGCTGGCCCATGCGTGCGCGCGCACGCCTATGTGATTCCAGAAGCAAGATGGCAGTCGGCAGCACCCACGCCATCCCGGGAATGCCAGGGAGGTCAGCGGTGACTGGCGGAAGCTGCCATTCATCCCAGATTACATGGTGCAGCGAAAAAAGAGGTAAGCATGAAAGGCTGCAGCGTCTGCGACCAACAGGTGCAACACTAGAGTTTCCAACAGACTCCAGATTTTCAGAAAAGGTTGATCCAGACCTGGTTTTACCCGACTGCATGAAGGAACTTGTAATCTTGCTTATCCGAAGAAATGCATAGATAAATCAGAACTACAACTCTCTGTATGCAATGGGGTAAAACCAGGACTGGATCAATCTGTTCTGAAAATCTGAAGCCCCGAAAAAAATCCATTCTTGGATCCTCCTCCTTTCTAAGGTAAATGGATAACATGTTCACCATTTTTTATAGAAAACAATAGTAGCTAAGGTCCTCGGGAGGTGAAATATGTTTTTGTAGGGTTGCAGGAGTTGGAAGATGATAGGGGAGGAGATCTTTGGTGGTCTGATAAAGAGAGGATCAGCAGGATTTCCGATTGACACCACACCTTCTCCTAAGTCCCTATTAGGTTACACCCAAGGGGAAGGGGACTATCTGCGACCCTAAGTGGACTCTGTCCTCTAGCTAAACATCTTGAGGAGATATTTGTATAACCTAGGGACTCCCTTGAACCCCACTGTTAGGGAAAAAGTCCTCCAGGAGAAGCTCCATCCTCCCTCTCTGGTCCTCAGGAAGTAAAGAAATTCCTCTCCATCAGATTCCTGGGTCATATTTTGCGGAGGGGCCCTCTATGCTGGAGTTGGTGGGGACATATCTTCCTCTTATACCTACCTGGGGTCTTCCTCACTGCTCACCACAGTGGCAGGCAGTGTCAAACAAGAGTTTGGTGGAGCAGTTATTGGAACCTGGGACATACATTGCATCGATGGGCTCTGCACACGTTATGTCAATAAGCCCCACTGAATGAAGGTTATCTGCACCATCAATGCCAATAATTTTAGTCTTTGTGTCAAGGCTCTGCTTTCTGTCATGAATGGTTGCTTGCTTCTCAGCACCAAGATGCTCCACACCAAGGAAACTAATGGTGTCTGTGCCATGGTGCTCCACACCATAAGAATTAACTGCTCCTAGATCTGTACTGGCACTCTCTGCGCCAACATAACTGAAGGAATTCTTAACGGTGCCAGGGTTGGAACATTTGGTAAGAATAGACTGGCTAGTGACATGAATGTTCTCCGTTCTGTGGAAGATGACACCATCTGCGCCAAAACACTCCTAAAAAGTAGAGGGAAGATGCACTATTCAGCATCGAGTCACGGTTTGCTTCAACAGAACTCTGCATCAATAGTACTGATTTATTCAGAGCTGAGGGAGCCAGTGCCAGAAGGGATACCTTGCGCTGCTTAGGTGCTTTTTCGACACCTCCTCCGGTGCCTTAAACTTCTGTGTCAATCAGACTCTGACCATTGATGGATCAGGAAACTGGCATCAAGAGAGGGGAGCCTTCCCAGCTTATTTGCTGGAAGGTCAACTCCCAGCATGATCTCCAGTGGTCCTTATTATGCCAGGTTTCTGATGAGGCATCACTCCAGGAGATATAGCAGCTGCATTGCCTGCCCTCATGTTGATGCTTCAGAGTTAACTTTCGCAGGTCCTTCATCTTCCAGGTTCGAGTCTGAAGTACCCATGGAGACATCCTGTCACAACCTAGGGCAATTTGAGGCATCATGGTCTGGGCCCAGTAGTAGTAGTAGTGCACTGTAGATATCCAGTGATGGACATCAGGTGCCTATAACAGGCCTTGAAATTCATTGACCACAGGTTTCTTCACTTTTGATTTCTCCATACTTTTTTTTCTTATTCTTTGTAAGTAATATATTAATTTTTTTTTTTGAAGGGCTGTCGAGGCAGTGGTGAAAAATTGGAATTTGCAATGTGCAAATCTGAGCAAAATAATAAATGTAGAAAATAATCTGAGAGGCTGGGAAACCCATCCATCTGGAAGCTTGGATAAAGAAGGAATGAGGGACTCACAAGACAGCGCTTGGGCATGGGAACTCCTGCACATGTTTCAGAAAGACTTCTGAGTTCTGAGCACTCGATCCATGTCAGCACCATGGATGAAGTCACTTATTGCTCATTTAATTCTGCAAGTCAATGGAGAAAAAAATATAGTTCTCAGACTTTAATAAGGTCAGCTGGAGAAATCTCTATAAAAGGCTCTCTACTCCCTGGCAATCCCTTGTAAATTAACAGGGCTAAAGGTGAGTTTCTCCAACTACCCTCCCTCCCTACCCACTCCATGTCCTGCTTTCTTTATATAGATTAATAGCCAGAGTTCTTGAGCTTTACCCAATTTAATAAAGCAGTCCCTGCCCTCAATTAAACCCCACACATTAACTCACCTTTGAGACCTTGTTTGTAGTAAGACTGTTTAAACTTGCAGAGAACTGTTTTAACCTAACTGGAAATGTTGATCAGTCTGGGTTTCAATTTTGAGGTCTCTGAGTTTAGTATTACTCAAACTTTTTATTAAAGACGGAATCACACCTACTTGTGAATTTTTCTTATATAAACTCTTGTCGTCTTATTCCTCACAGCTTCACTTAGTTACCCCTTTCTCAATTATTCCTACCTCCAAATCAACCCAGTTTTGGATCACGGCCCTCCTCTCTTAACTCACATGACATTTGTTTTTGTCTGTGTGGACTGAAATTATAAACTCCAAGGAGCAGGGATTGTCTCTTAAGTGTCTGTTTACAGTGCTGTGAAAATCTGGTATGTGATTTATTTAATTTAAGATTTGTATTGCATGGTCAAACATATGGTATGACCTAAAAATTGGATTTGGGGAAACACTAATTGACAAAATAAGGGTATGTTACACAAAGTTATAGCAAGAAATATGAATAATACAGTGGCCTCCAATGGGTTCACTTTATTGCATGGCACGAGACATGGATGGTCTATATCACCTGTCCTCTTTAACCTAGAATCATTGGTATTGAAAATACTAAAAACAGAGGAGGTAAAAACAGATGGAGGGGAAATATTCAAAATGACTTTATTTGTAGACAATGTGATCATATTTTTTTTTTTACTCAAAGTTTGTTACTTCTTCTATTAGACCTTATTGGAAAATTTGATTAATTCACTAGTGTTAAAATTAATTGGGGGAAAACAGCAGCTTTGGAAAATTAGAAAAGAATAGGAAGGGAACATTCCATTAAAAGTGCAAAAGGGATGCTTAAATATTTAAGTGTATGTGTTTATGAGGATTTACAGGAACTAAATAATAGCTATGTTTTTCATCCGCCCAGAAACATTGAAAGATTACTAGATAGATGGCACAAACCTTCCACTCTCATTGTTAAAATTTCTATTTTATCTAAGTAGCTTTACCTTTTATAAATGTTTCCACTGATAGTTTGTGAAAAAGAGCTACTAAAAACCAATGTAGCTTCTCTTTTTTTATGGAAGGGTAAAAATCCAGAATTTCTTTAAAAAAAAAAAAAAAAAAGACTGTGCTTACCACATGGTGAAGATCGATTGTCACTTCCAGACCTAAAGAAGTACAACCAAGATTACCTACTGAATTGTCTATTGTTTATTTAATTTATATGCACCTCCCTTACAAAATCACCCAAAAGCAATGTACAGCATGCCATTCTGACGATAGAAAAACAATCAGTTCGTCTGCCATGTTTGAAATTTGAGTTGCAAGTGCAGGAAAAATTCTTCCTGAAAAGTTTAAGTATAGTTTCTTGATTAAACTACTGTGCTAGCTTGGACATGTATATGGCGATCTGTAGGCCTCTCCCCTAGCTCCATTCTTACCACCTTAAGGGGAATATGGATTTTCTGTCTGGGATGTAGTCCATCATGAATGGAAAACAGCCCAGTGGTTAGAGCAGCAGGCAAGTAACTGGGGAAGCCAGTGCTCAAATCCTGACGATGCTCCTTGTGACTTTATGCAAGTTACTTCACCTGCTATTGCCCTCAGGTACAAATTTAAATTGCAAGCCCTTGGGGACAGAGAAATACCTACTGTGCTTGTAACCCCACCCCAGGGAGCTTATACACTCTGGTAGGGCCATACAAGATTTAACAGAGCTGGAACCACTCCTGGCTAAGCTTTACCACTGTTCTCTTTCCTCAGGGTTGGGATACTTTGTTGGTGGGGGAAAAGATATAGTTTCAAGGCTCAGAGTGTTAGGGGTGACCTTTTGTACTGTCATTCAGGTCCCCGAGAAGGGGGGGCAATTTTCCTCACCGTGGGTGCTATGCGTGCCAATAACCACATGGGGGTCACTTGGTTAGTGTCCATAATTAAAAGTCTTTACTGTTGCAAAAGTCAGATGAAAATGGCACAATTAAAGAATGCACAGTACCACAGGATTTGTCTGTTACAGTCTCTTTCCTCAACCTGCACAGGAATCAGTAAACCAGAGCAAGGGAGACCTCCACCCTCCAGGGCTTGGCTAAGTGGTCAGGGTATCCTCTTCTCCCCAGGGTGAAGACTCCTGATGGGCTGTCTTCAGTGCCCTCACTTGTCTCTTTACTCACAGTTAACCGATTTTCAGGTCTCTACTGATTTTGGTTAACTGAATCCCTACTGATAAGAGGGATCCCAGCTGGAACAGCGGTTCTGATTGTTCCCTCTGGTGGGCAGGAAGGGGCAGCCAAAACCTCCTCCCGGATCGTCTTACCAAAAATCCTCTTCCCAAAAATGATATGTGCACCAGACAGTTCTGGCAGGAGGTCCCCACCTTCCAACGTCCTCGTTTAGAGAGTGGGGGGGGTCCTTCCCCCCCCCCCCCGTGCCCTGAACCCAGGCGGCGCACTGGGTTTCCACCAGGTTTCCTACAAATTAAAGTCTTTCAAAAGCCCTAAAAAAAAACAAACCAAACCTGAGATACAGTCCTTACCCACCAGAGAGTGGATAGGCGGGGCAGATCCCCAACCGAACTCACAGACTTCCAACAGCAGGGTCTGCTACAGGAGGAGGCCGAAAATCCAACAAAGTACAAAACTCCTAACACCTCCAATAACTTCCAAAACACAAGCAACACCCCCCCCCCCCCGGAGCTCTCCCTGGAGATGGCCATTCCTGCACCCTCAAAGGGAGGGGCTGTACACACTTATTACTGGTTCCTCCCCTAACCTACTACCCTGCACTGCACTAGCTAGCCTATGAAATACCCAGGGATTACTGGCAAGGGAACTGGAGTCTCCCTTACATACCTACAGCTGTTTATCGTTTTTTTTAAAGTGCTGCTACACATACACAGCGCTGTACAGGCACTTTTGCCTTGAGCTATCAATGAAAAAGACATGAGCTGAATCTAAAAAAAACCATCACTGTTAAATGGACATTTACAGGGTTAAAGTTGGTAAGGAGTTTTCTATTGCCAAGTATGACATTAGTTTACACATTCCAAGGGCTCATTGATGATTTAGTTCAGAACAATATAGAATTTCATGCTTTCTTCCAGGCGAGACGCTATACTGAAATGTCAGCGACTCTAGGGAAAATCTGTCTCTCTCATGCTTCGACCGCCCGTTATTGGTTGCTTCAAGAAAAGGCCTCTACATTTTCATGTCTTATAAGTTTTTAAAAATGGTTCATAGGGACGTATCCCTGAACTTCTACATAAAATGCAAATCAGAAGGGGGTGACTGATCTGTTGGAACCTTAAATAAGGGAAACTGCCATACTATAAAACCGACTGAGAATAGTCTACTAAGGGAGTTATAAATTGTAACAATATAAATTGTTTCGGAGAATCAATATTCATCCAGCCAGGGCAATCAGGGTTGGCATTATAAAGTATGACAGATGTAATAAGTGTGAAAGGGTGAAGGGTGAAAATCCTTAGCATTTTTTTTTGACCTGGCAGTTTCCTCCTGCTCCTTTGAGCTTCCTGGCACCTTGAGCCTTCAATTCACAACTACCTGATGGATTTTTTTCCTTTGTTTTCACTACCTTTTATGATGAAAACCAAACAAAGTCTTTTGGATCTTTATAAGGGCAGGATGCCCAAATTAAGTTGTGCAGATTTACTCTGCAGGATCGTTTTCTTGTTCCCCAATCAGAGCCGGGATGGGGGGGCGAGGAGGGCAGCTGACCTGGGGTTGCCAACTGTCCAGTTTTGGACTGGACAGCCAGGGTTTCGGGCATTCTGTGCGGTGTCGACTCAGAAGTACCGACCGAACGCTAAAAGTCCAGTTTTGCAGGTGCTCCTCCTCTCTCCCACAGCCTCTTAGGTAGAGGAAGAAAGGCAAGGTAGGCGCCTCTCACAGGAGAACTGTGTTGTATCCCCTGCCTCATTTTCCATGCTGTGATAGGATGGCATAAGGAGAGGAGGTTGGGCACAGCATGGCCCTCAGCTCCCAGTGGCTCTGCAGATCTCCATAGCAGTGATTCTCTGGATCCCGCCTCCTCTCTCACCATGTGCTGTGATTGGATGGCAGAGGGTGAGAAGGCGGGGAGAACAGTGCCACCCTCAGGTCCCAGTGGATCCACCAAGCTCTGTAGCAATAAACCTCTTGGTCCCATCCCCTCCCTCACAATGCTGGGCCAGGAACCAAGAGAGGGGCTGCAGTGAGCCTGCCAAGACAGATACAAGCACAGAAGAGAAGGTGAAGAACAGACAGACAGATGGAGGTACAGGGTTGGGAGAGGAGAGAGACACAGAGGGGACAGAGACAAAAGAGGAGGAAAGGGGAGATAGACACATGGTGGGGAACACGGAAAGGTTGAGATATGGGGGGGGGGGGGGGGACACATGGAGGAAGGGAATGGATCACAAGGTCTTAGCTGCAGCTGTCTGGAAGTTGCTCTGTAGGCTGTACCTTCCTATCTCAGGTCTCACTCTGGACTCGTGCCTTGTCCCTTAGCAACCTGGAATTTATCTGGTGTTAAACAAAAGCATATAATGTGCTGCGGTGACCCCTCCCTGTTCTGCCCATGCCTGTACTCAGCTCCCCCCCCCCCCAATGAGGTACATTAGTGCCCCCTGGGTAGTTGCCTGTCCCTCCTGACAGCCCTGGCTCCCCTCTTTTCCTTCCTTACTGCCCAGCATTTTTCTAACCTTCTGAGATCATGTGGAGAGAGACACAGAGGAGAAAATTTCTGCCCCCCCACCATCCTAATAATCCATGAGATAAAAAATGCGTAGCAGCCGAGTGGCAGGGGACCCCCTTTTTGCCCTGAGAAGCTGGAAGATAAACTGTTGCCTGTGTGCAGCCTGTCAGCTCATTATCGCTCTTTAATGCATACAAGGATACACTGTTTAGGCACTTCACTTGCAGGATCTAAAAATGTGAGAATGAGGGATACCTCCCCCCCCCCCTCCAAAACCTCAAGGGTCTAGACCTGCTCAGTGGAAAAGTTGGCAACCCTAGGGGTGGCGTCAGCAAGGCTATTTTTGCCTATGGTCATAAACACACAAAGCTCTGCCCAAAATCGCAGGTAGCAGAGATCAGCCCTCTATTTCTTACTCCATCTCCTCTCCTCTCAAGCAGCATGCAAGGAACTGGATGAGGATGGATGTGAGACTGGAATAGACAGAGCAAAGAAGAACCCTCCTTAATCTAGCACCTTCTCCTCTCTTGTTATCCACTCATAAGAACATGCCCAGTATCTTATGAGGGGATAACAAGACAGGAGAAGGGGCTAGGATTAGGTCATGTTGGGTTTGATGAACATGTCCATCAAACCCAGCAATCTGTTTAATAGTGGCTAATCCAGGATACAAGTACCTGGCAAGTACCCAAACATTAAATAGATCCCATGCTATTAAGGCTGGTAATAAGCAGTGGCTATTTCTAAATCAAGGTGACTAATAGCAGTTTATGGGCTTCTCTGGGTACTACTCCAAACCTTTTTTAAACCTAGCTAAGCTAACTGCCTTAATCACATCCTCTGGCAACTAAGTCCAGAGCTTACTTGTGTGTTGAGTGAAAAATAATTTCCTTTGATTTGTTTTAAATGTGCTACTTGCTAACTTTATGGAATGCCCCTAGTCTTTCTGTTTATCTGAAAGAGTAAAAAAAATTATTTACACTTACCTGTTCTAGTCTTCGCATGATTTTGTAGACCTCGATCATATCCCCCCTCAGCCGTTTCTTTTCCAAGTTGAACAGCCCTAAATTCTTTAGCCTTTCCTCACAGGGGAACCATTCATGCCCTTTATCAGTTTGATCACCCTTCTCCAGTGCATCTATATTTTTTTTGAGATGTGGTGACCAGAATTGCACATAGTACCCAAGGTGGGGTCTCACCATTGTGCGATACAGAGGCATTATGACATTGTCCACTGTATTCATCATTCCCTTCTTAATAATTCCTAACATTCTGTTTGCATAATTGACCACTGCAGTACACTGAGCAGATGATTTCAATGTATTGCCCACTATGATGCCTAGTTATTTTTCCTGGGTGGTAACTCCCAACTTGAAACCTAACATCGTGTAACTACAGCATGGATTATTTTTCCCTAAATGCATCACCATGCACTTGTCCACATTAAATTTCATCAGCCATTTGGTTGCCCAATCTTCCAATCTCGCAAGAGTTTCCTGCAATTTATCACAACACGCTTGTGATTTAACTATTATGGATAATTTTGTGTCATCTGCAAAATTGATTACCTCACTCATTGTTCCCCTTGCCAGATCATTTATAAATATAAAAAAA